>NC_053431.1:59491869-59680534 GCF_007990345.1 Gossypium hirsutum
AAGACTGAAACCTATGTGCAATTTGCTACAATTGATCATTGAAATGAAATTGTAAATGAAAGCTAAGTTTGAGTGTTTAGGGTCGAATGTGGCATATAATATATTAAGGCATACTATAAATATATATGTGTGTTTACGTGGTTGTGCATAAAATGAGTAATCGATTAAATGGTGTTAATCACATATAGGTACATATATATATAGGCCTTATGTAAGTACCTTGTGACATAAAGACATTCGGTTATGTATATATATTATATATAGTTAAATTGTGATTATGGTAACCATGACTAGTTGGTTGTTGAATGTTTTTAATTATAAGAAGGTTATAAGTTGAGCTAATGTTAAATAAAGATTGAAAAGATGCATAGTGCCGAATGTGTTTGAATGTAACTTACAAAGTACATAAATTTGAAAATGAAATGGTGACAGACTTAAAGTGGACTAATGATACAAATAAATTGGTTTTTGAAATGTATATGGTTGTCGTATATATGTGTTTGATTGAGAATAAATTTGTTGATTTAGCTCAAGAGCTTAGAGGACCAAAGTTGGATAGGGGAAAGGAGAAAGTAACCGAATAGCCGTTGAAATCGATCGACAACATCTGAGGTAAGTTTTAAGCAGTTTCCTTTAGTATATAGTTGATGATGCTTATAAGAGTATAGTAGGAGAATTGTGATCTTTGGCTTGCTGTGACAGCCCTAAAGTGACCCTAGTCGGAAAGCGGTCTCGGGACGCTAGACCGAGTCACCAAATTATTTGAATGTGATAATTATTGCCTAAAATATGTGAATATAAATGTGCGAAAGTTTTAAGCTTCGATTTAGTTAATTGCATGTGAATTTAGTTGATAGGACTTATGTGAGAAAATTTAGAAATGTGCTAGGCAAATGCAAGTGGCCTAATAGTGCATGTAATCAAAGGGGTGACTTGCATGTCAATTTCCCCCCATTTAAGTACTAGTGGCCGGCCATGACAAGGGATGATGGGCAAAACATGTTATGAAACATGTTGTGTTAATGGAAAAATAAAATAAGAAGCATGGGCAATAAACTAATAAGAAATGGAAGGAAGAAAACAAAAAAAAGAATGTGTGTGAGTGTTCCCCCCCATTGCCGTGAGTGAAGAAAAGAAAAAAAAATTTGTTCATCCTTTTTCATTTCTTTTGGCCGAAAATTCTAAGGAAGAAGGAAGGAGTTCTTGCTTCATGTTTGGTTTGGAAGAGGATTAGGAGGAGGTTTGGCCATACTTGTATCTAGATTAAGGTATGTTTGAGGTTGTGCCATGAGATTCATGCATGTTTTAGTTGCTAGCTTGAGTTCTAATTAGCCCATGGTTCAAATCTTTGCTATGTCATGGGATGATATTCGGCCTAGGTGGATTTTGTGTTAATGCCATTGCATGCTAAATATGAAGCTTGTTAATGATACATGTGATGGTGGATTGATGACTCTTGGATTTTCTTTTTAGCATTTTGAGTGAGACATTAAGTTCTTTGTTTAACCATGACCAAAATTGAAATGGTATGGTGTTGTGATGTATTCGGCCATGGTATATCCATAAGTATGATTTATGCTTATTGCATGGTAGGTAAGATTTGTGTTTTGGATTTATGTTCATGTTTAGTTATAATCAACTTTGAGATTCGGCTCTTGCACATATATATATGTTTGCACATGACGTATTGTATGACATATACAATATCTCAAGGTATATATTTACATATGATGGTGTTTCGGTTATGGAGTACATGATGGATGCGTATTGAGTTATAATATGTAATGCATTAGTTAGTAAAAGGTATGCCATTTGTGTGTGGTATTGAGTATATAATGGCCTCAACATAGACATGCATAATCGGCCACATGAATGAGTACATAGGTTGATGTGTTGTTCGGCCATAGGTAAGCATATTGAAGGCTTTATCTTGACTTAGAAATTCGGCTAAGGAGAGTATTAACTAATGTGTTGAGTTTGATTCATGATTCCGTACATATGTAACTTTAATGTCTAATGAATATATGTGGGCCAAGTACCTTGAGTTCCTCTTTTCGATGCTCAAATGATTAAATCAATTTATTTGTTAAATTAAGCTCAAGAGCAAAGGGGAACTAAATCCGATAAAGGGAAGGAAAAGTGGTCGAATAGCCATCGGAATCATTCGACAACATCCGAGGTAAGTCTTCGAGTAATGACCCTACTTGAATTATATTGAAATGATTAGTCATACTATGACGGATAGCCGAATGTGCATAGAGACTATGTTATAAAGCCAATTGAAATCATGCTCTTTGTGTGTGGCTATTGAGCGAAATTGGAAAGGTTTAATAAATGTTTTGTGTTCGAGCCTTAGTAACGAAAATGAAATATGGATGTGTCATGATTATTGAATATGTGTGCATGAGCATTTGAATGATATCCGGGCTAAGTCCCGAAGGCATTTGTGCTAGTGATTTTATCCGGGCTAAGACCCGAAGGCATTTGTGCGAGTTGATATATCCGGGCTAAGACTCGAAGGCATTTGTGCGAGTTGCTATACCCGGGTTAAGACCCGAAGGCAATTGTGCTTGTGGTTATATCCGGCTAAATTCCGAAGAAACTTGGGTTTGAAGGTGAGCGTTTTGTGCTGTAATAAATTCAATTAATACACTCAAAAACCCAAACGATAAGGTATGGTTGCATGTGCATCGGAAAGTCGATTCGCTTTAAATAGTATTCGTTCAATCGACTAACGAACTTTCAGCTTTTAGATAGGTTAATACCTTGTGTGTGTATATGTTGATGAAGTGTGAAGTAAGTATGTTTATGAGAATGTGTATTAATAAAGTGATTCATTTAGCTATGTGAATGTAATACTTTAGTCAAAGCCGATTTCATTACTTGAAACTTACTAAGGTTTAAAATGCTTACCCCGTTGCTTTGGCTCTCTGTTTTATAGATTTTGTCCGTAGCTATCGGATTGGGATCATCATGTCGAAGTCATCCACACTATCAAAGCCCTTTTGGTACTCTTTTAGTTGAACTCTGGATGTGGTATGTATAGGACTACCCTTTTTGTTGTTGGTCATGTACCCATGGATTTTGTGTAAATTTGGATAGCCATGCGAAAATGGCTTATATACGTTTTTAGCATAGTACTATAATCATTTTGTATGTTGTCCGTCGAGAGGTATGGAAATGTTTGGAAACGATTGCCATTGGAATGGTTAATCATGATTATACTTTGTGCTATGTATGCAAAAAAAGGGGCTAATTGAATCATTGAAACCATGAAATAGGTAAAGTCTACCTAAAGGCAGATGCTGACAGCAGCAGCGATGTGGATGTGAAAAATCACTAAAAATAGTAGAAATGGAATTAAATAGTGAATAAATTATGCAAATGAACCTTGATGAATCCACTTTCATATGGAAGAAACGAAACGGTCATATGAGTTGTATGTTAAGAGATAATTAGGTTTTCGTGAAACAGGGCCAGAACGGTTTCTGGATTCCCTATTCCGACTTTGGAAATTCATTATAAATTAACCAGAGATAATTAGGAGTCATTCCATATATGTATAGATTCCTCTTTGAGTCTAGTTTCTATAGAAATAAACATCATCAGTATTGAAGCCCTGTACAGGGAGATATCCAAGTCGTAATGCGCGAAGGTCAGTGTAGTTGATCCTTGTAACATGAGAGAATTTAACTAATAAACTGTACTAATTGGCCAGACCAAAAATTATAGAAAAAAAATTGTAGATTCATATATGAGTCTAGTTTCAGGGAAAAATCAATAACTGATTTCGAGTTGTGGAACTCAAGATATGATTTTTAAGGTGACAGCGACTCAGTTAGCCAGCTGTCTGGAAATTTTTAAAATGAACTGTGCAAGTAAATGAATTAAGTCGGTCAGCACCTCGTGTTCGACTCCGGCAACGGTCTCGGGCACGGGGTGTTACACTTGCACTTGGTATCAGAGCTACGGTTTAGTCGATTCTAGGACTACCGTAATACGTTTGGGTCTAGCTATACATGCCATTATGTGATTAATTGATAGTGTGGTGATTTCTGACATTTGAATTTGTGTTTATTTATAGTAATGGATCCCGATCCCAACCGAGCGATAGCTGATGATGTGGAGAGTGTGGCGCCTGCTCCCACACAAGGGACAGCGCCGGTGGACTCTCAACCTATTGCTAGCAATCCGAATGATGAGGCTAGGCAAGCTTTTTATAGCGTGATGAATGATTGGTTCAACCAATACATTCGAACTAATACGGCTATTCCACAACCTCCATTCCCGACTAATACAACCCCCGTACCTACAATACCTCCG
The DNA here is from genome assembly GCF_007990345.1 of Gossypium hirsutum. NCBI lineage: Eukaryota > Viridiplantae > Streptophyta > Magnoliopsida > Malvales > Malvaceae > Gossypium > Gossypium hirsutum. The sequence continues at coordinate 59,496,193 of NC_053431.1, forward strand.
GTAACTGACCAAATAAGGTCAAATAAGCCCCCAGTTGACAGAATCCGAAAACATGGGGCTACTGAATTTAAAGCTATGGATAGCGACGATGCCGAGCAAGCTGAATTTTGGTTGGACAACACTATCCGGGTACTCGATGAGCTATCTTGTACACCCGATGAATGCCTAAAGTGTACTATCTCCTTGCTACGCGATTCTGCCTACTATTGGTGGAGTACTCTGACTTCTATTGTGCCCCGGGAGCAAGTAACTTGGGAGTTTTTCCAAACTGAGTTTCGAAAAAAGTATATCAGTCAGAGATTTGTTGATCAAAACGGAAGGAATTTCTTGAGCTTCAGCAAGGTTCTATGTTAGTTACTGATGACGAGCAAAATTTGTTAGACTTAGTAGATACGCTCGGGAATGTGTTTCGTCCGAGGCTATCATGTGTAAACGCTTGAGGATGGGCTGAATGAAGATATAAAAATGTTCATTGGCATTCTTGAAATACGAGAGTTCGTAGTACTTGTCGAGTGAGCTTGTAAAGCCGAAGAGCTTAGAAAAGAAAAACAAAAAGTTGATTTGGGAACTGGAGAGTTTCGTAAAAGATCCTCGAGAAAGTCTCTTCAACAAGCATCGAAGAAATTTCGAGATGATGTGGGCCGGTCTAGAGGCACTTCGGGCCTTTTTAGACGAGATCGTGATCGACCCCCTGTGGGTACACGAGGCACTTCAGTTGCCAGTGTTGGAATGAACGTCGAGACAGAACGGAGTGTCAGCATTGTGGTAAATGGCATTCGGGGAGCTGTAGGTTCCATGACCGCTCCTGCTATAAGTGTGGATCAGCTGACCACTTTATCAAGGATTGCCCGAGGTTGCCTGAACAAAATGTAAGTCAGAGTGGGAAACCAGGTGCTACTACTGCTCGGGGTAGACCGTCTAGAAACACGGGCAATGCTAGTGGCAGTCAGAGAGGATCTAGAGATGCTACAACCAGATCTGAGGCTCGTGCACCAGCTAGAGCTTATGCTATACGTGCCCGCGAGGATGCTCTTCGCCTGATGTTATTACCGGTACTTTTACTCTCTTTGATACTAATGTAATTGCCTTGATTGACCCCAGTTCTACTCATTCTTATATATGTGAAACCTTAGCATCCAGTAAGACTTTACCTATTGAGTCTACTGAGTTCGTAATTCGGGTGTCAAATCCCTTGGGTCGTTATGTGCTTGTCGACAAAGTGTGTAAGAAATGTCCCTAGTAATTCGAGGTTCCTGTTTTCCGGCGGACTTGATGCTTCTGCCGTTTGATGAATTTGATGTTATTCTCGAGTTGGATTGGTTGACCGTGCATGATGCGGTTGTTAATTGCAAAAGCAAGACTATTGATTTGAGGTGCGCAAATAACGAAGTAATCCGAGTTGAGTCTACGGACTGGGATGGGTTGCCAGCTGTAATATCCTCAATGTTGGCTCAGAAATATGTAAGAAAGGGGTATGAAGCATACCTTGCGTATGTACTTGATAACAAGGAATTAGAAAAGAAACTTGAGTCGGTACCAGTAATTTGTGAATACCCGGATGTTTTTCCCGAAGAATTACCGGGTTTGCCACCTGTTCGGGAGGTAGAGTTTGGTATTGAGCTTGTACCTGGGAGCCGATTTTGATAGCTCCGCATCGTATGGCACCAACCGAGTTAAAAGAGTTGAAAGCTCAGTTGCAAGAATTGACGGATAGAGGTTTCGCTCGACCAAGTTTCTCACCTTGGGGTGCACCAGTATTGTTTGTGAAAAGAAGGACGGAACCATGAGGTTGTGCATTGACTATCGTCAACTGAATAAAGTGACGATAAAGAATAAATATCCGTTACCGCGTATTGATGATTTGTTTGATCAACTAAAGGGAGCCTCAGTGTTTTCAAAGATAGATTTGAGATCGGGTTATTATCAGTTGCGGATTCGGGATTCGGACGTACCCAAAACTACTTTCAGAACGAGGTACGGTCACTACGAGTTCTTAGTGATGCCGTTCGGGCTCACTAATGCCCCTGCGGTATTTATGGATTTGATGAATCGGATCTTCAGACAGTATTTGGACCGGTTCGTAGTTGTGTTCATTGATGACATCTTGGTCTATTCAAGAGATGAGATCGAACATGCTGAGCACCTGAGATTAGTGTTGCAAATTTTGCGGGATAAGGAGTTATATGCTAAGTTCAGTAAGTGTGAGTTCTGGTTAAGAGAGGTTAGCTTCTTGGGTCATGTGGTATCCACATCGGGTATTTGAGCTGACCCGAGCAATATTTCAGCCATACTTAACTGGAAGCCTCCAAGAAATATTACCGAAGTTCGGAGCTTCCTGGGGCTCGCCGGTTATTACCGACGATTTGTAAAATGTTTCTGGATGATAGCCACACCAATGACGAAGCTACTTCAAAAGGATTTTAAGTTCGAATGGACGGAGAAATGTCAGAAAAGTTTCGATCAACTGAAAACTTATTTGACTGAAGCTCCAATTTTAGTGCAACCCGAATCAGGCAAAGAGTTTGTCATTTATAGTGACGCATCCCTACTTGGGTTGGGTTGCGTATTGATGCAAGAAGGTCGAGTTGTGGCCTATGCGTCGAGACAATTGAAGCCACACGAGAGAAATTATCCGACCCATGATCTCGAACTAGCCGCCATCGTATTTGCTTTGAAAATATGTCGACATTATTTGTTTGGTGAGAAGTGCCATGTATTTTCGGATCACAAAAGTCTCAAATATTTGATGACCCAGCGAGACTTGAATCTGCCACAAAGGCGTTGGCTTGAGTTGTTGAAAGATTATGAGCTTGTCATTAATTATCACCCGGGAAAGGCTAATGTGGTTGCGGACGCTTTAAGTCGGAAATCACTGTTTGCTTTGCGAGCGATGAATGTACACTTGTCTGTTCTACCCGACAATGTGTTAGTAGCTGAATTAAAAGCCAAACCATTATTGATTCATCAAATTCGTGAAGCTCAGAAAGTCGATGATGAATTGGTTGCAAAACGGGCTGAGTGTGTTCCGAACAAGGAATCGGAGTTTCAAATTGATGATGATGATTGTTTGAAGTTCAGAAGTCGTTTGTGTGTTCCAAGGAATTCGAAACTCATTTCGATGATTCTGAACGAAGCCCATTGTAGCCGAATGTCAATTCACCCGGGGAGTACGAAAATGTACAACGATTTGAAACGTCAGTTTTGGTGGCATGGTATGAAACGAGACATCTCCGACTTTGTTTCGAGATGTTTAATATGTCAACAAGTGAAAGCGGAACATCAAGTGCCTTCAGGATTACTTCAGCCGATCATGATACCCGAGTGGAAATGGGATCGAGTCACAATGGACTTTGTGTCCGGACTGCCATTGTCAGCAAGTAAGAAGGATGCGATTTGGGTTGTTGTTGATAGACTGACTAAGTCGGCTCACTTTATCCCCGTGCGTACGGATTTTTCATTGGATAAACTAGCTGAATTGTACGTTTCTCAGATTGTGAGATTACACGGGGTACCGATTTCTGTTGTGTCGGATAGAGATCCGAGATTCACCTCGCGATTTTGGAAGAAATTGCAAGAAGCTCTGGGTACCAAGCTGCATTTTAGCACCACTTTTCATCCACAAACCGATGGTCAATCCGAGCGGGTAATTCAGATACTTGAGGATATGTTGAGATGTTGCATCCTTGAGTTTAGTGGTTCATGGGAACGGTATTTACCATTGATTGAATTCGCTTACAACAATAGTTTTCAATCAAGTATTAAGATGGCACCTTACGAGGCTTTGTACGGGCGTAAATGCCGTACACCATTGTTTTGGACCGAGCTCGGTGAAAGTAAAATTTTCGGAGTGGATTTGATTAAAGATGCTGAACAGAAAGTAAAAGTAATCCGTAAAAGTCTAAAGATAGCCTCAGATCGCCAGAAGTCGTATGCGGATCTGAAACGAAAAGACATTGAGTATCAGGTGGGAGAAAAGGTGTTTCTTAAAGTTTCACCTTGGAAAAAGATACTCAGATTTGGGCGTAAGGGCAAATTGAGTCCGAGGTTCATCGGGCCATACAAATATCCGAACGAGTCGGTCCAGTTGCGTATCGATTGATTTTGCCCCCTGAACTTGAAAAGATTCACGACGTCTTTCATGTTTCGATGCTTCGACGCTATAGATTTGATCCATCGCACATAATTAGCCCATCAGAGGTTGAAATTCAAGCCGATATGAGTTATGAAGAAGAACCGATGCGTATCCTAGCTTGTGAAGTGAAAGAGTTGCGAAACAAAAGGGTTCCGTTAGTAAAGGTGTTATGGCTCAAACACGGGATCGAGGAAGCTACTTGGGAAACCGAGAGCTCGAAGAACGATACCCAAACCTATTTACCGGTAAGATTTTCGGGGACGAAAATTTCTTAAGTGGGGGAGAGTTGTGACAGCCCTAAAGTGACCCTAGTCGGAAAGCGGTCTCGGGACCGCTAGACCGAGTCACCAAATTATTTGAATGTGATAATTATTGCCTAAAATATGTGAATATAAATGTGTGAAAGTTTTAAGCTTCGATTTAGTTAATTGCATGTGAATTTAGTTGATAGGACTTATGTGAGAAAATTTAGAAATGTGCTAGGCAAATGCAAGTGGCCTAATAGTGCATGTAATCAAAGAGGTGGATTTGCATGTCAATTTCCCCCCATTTAAGTACTAGTGGCCGGCCATGACAAGGGATGATGGGCAAATCATGTCGTGAAACATGTTGTGTTAACGGAAAAATAAAATAAGAAGCATGGGCAATAAACTAATAAGAAATGGAAGGAAGAAACAAAATAAAAAAGAATGTGTGTGAGTGTTCCCCCCCCATTGCCGTGAGTGAAGAAAAGAAAAAAAAATTGTTCATCCTTTTTCATTTCTTTGGGCCGAAAATTCTAAGGAAGAAGGAAGGAGTTCTTGCTTCATGTTTGGTTTGGAAGAGGATTAGGAGGAGGTTTGGCCATACTTGTATCTAGATTAAGGTATGTTTGAGGTTGTGCCATTAGATTCATGTATGTTTTTAGTTGCTAGCTTGAGTTCTAATTAGCCCATGGTTCAAATCTTTGCTATGTCATGGGGATGATATTCGGCCTAGGTGGATTTTGTGTTAATGCCATTGCATGCTAAATATGAAGCTTGTTAATGATACATGTGATGGTGGATTGATGACTCTTGGATTTTCTTTTTAGCATTTTTGAGTGAGACATTAAGTTCTTTGTTTAACCATGACCAAAATTGAAATGGTATGGTGTTGTGATGTATTCGGCCATGGTATATCCATAAGTATGATTTTTGCTTATTGCATGGTAGGTAAGATTTGTGTTTTGGATTTATGTTCATGTTTAGTTATAATCAACTTTGAGATTCGGCTCTTGTACATATATATAATATATGTTTGCACATGACGTATTGGTATGACATATACAATATCTCAAGGTATATATTTACATATGATGGTGTTTCGGTTATGGAGTACATGATGGATGCGTATTGAGTTATAATATGTAATGCATTAGTTAGTAAAAGGTATGCCATTTGTGTGTGGTATTGAGTATATAATTGGCCTCAACATAGACATGCATAATCGGCCACATGAATGAGTACATAGGTTGATGTGTTGTTCGGCCATAGGTAAGCATATTGAAGGCTTTATCTTGACTTAGAAAATTCGGCTAAGGAGAGTATTAACTAATGTGTTGAGTTTGATTCATGATTCTGTACATATGTAACTTTAATGTCTAATGAATATATGTGGGCCAAGTACCTTGAGTTCCTCTTTTCGATGCTCAAATGATTAAATTAATTTATTTTTTAAATTAAGCTCAAGAGCAAAGGGGAACTAAATCCGATAAAGGGAAGGAAAAAGTGGTCGAATAGCCATCGGAATCATTCGACAACATCCGAGGTAAGTCTTCGAGTAATGACCCTACTTGAATTATATTGAAATGATTAGTCATACTATGACGGATAGCCAAATGTGCATAGAGACTATGTTATAAAGCCAATTGAAATCATGCTCTTTGTGTGTGGCTATTGAGCCGAAATTGGAAAGGTTTAATAAATGTTTTGTGTTTGAGCCTTAGTAACGAAAATGAAATATGGATGTGTCATGATTATTGATATATGTGTGCATGAGCATGTGAATGATATCCAGGCTAAGTCCCGAAGGCATTTATGCTAGTGATTTTATCCGGGCTAAGACCCAAAGGCATTTGTGCGAGTTGATATATCCGGGCTAAGACCCGAAGGCATTTGTGCGAGTTGCTATACCCGGGTTAAGACCCGAAGGCAATTGTGCTTGTGGTTATATCCGGCTAAATTCCGAAGAAACTTGGGTTTGAAGGTGAGCGTTTTGTGCTGTAATAAATTCAATTAATACGCTCGAAAACCCAAACGATAAGGTATGGTTGCATGTGCATCGGAAAAGTCGATTCGCTTTAAATAGTATTCGTTCAATCGACTAACGAACTTTCGGCTTTTAGATAGGTTAATACCTTGTGTGTGTATATGTTGATGAAGTGTGAAGTAAGTATGTTTATGAGAATGTGTATTAATAAAGTGATTCATTTAGCTATGTGAATGTAATACTTTAGTCAAAGCCGATTTCATTACTTGAAACTTACTAAGCTTTAAAATGCTTACCCCGTTGCTTTGGCTCTCTGTTTTATAGATTTTGTTCGTTAGCTATCGGATTCGGGATCATCGAAGTCGAAGTCATCCACACTATCAACGCCCTTTTGGTACTCTTTTAGTTGAACTCTGGATATGGCATGTATAGGACTACCCTTTTTGTTGTTGGTCATGTACCCATGGATTTTGTGTAAATTTGGATAGCCATGCGAAAATGGCTTATATACGTTTTTAGCATAGTACTATAATCGTTTTGTATGTTGTCCGTCGAGAGGTATGGAAATGTTTGGAAACGATTAGCCATTGGAATGGTTAATCATGATTATACTTTGTGCTATGTATGCAAAAAAAAAGGGGCTAATTGAATCATGGAAACCATGAAATAGGTAAAGTCTACCTTAAAGGTAGATGCTGACAGCAGCAGCGATGTGGATGTGAAAAATCACTAAAAATATTAGGAATGGAATTAAATAGTGAATAAATTATGTAAATGAACCTTGATGAATCCAATTTCGTATGGAAGAAACGAAACGGTCATATGAGTTGTATGTTAAGAGATAATTAGGTTTTCGTGAAACAGGGCCAGAACGGTTTCTGGATTCCCTGTTCCGACTTTGGAAATTTATTATAAATTAACAAGAGATAATTAGGAGTCATTCCATATATGTATAGATTCCTCTTTGAGTCTAGTTTCTATAGAAACAAACGGCAGCAGTATTGAAGCCCTGTACAGGGAGATATCCAAGTCGTAATGCACGAAGGTCAGTGTAGTCGATCCCTGTAACATGGGAGACTTTAACTAATAAACTGTACTAATTGGCCCAACAAAAAATTATGGAAAAAAATTTATAGATTCATATATGAGTCTAGTTTCAGGGAAAAATCACGAAACTGATTTTCGAGTTGTGGAACTCAAGATATGATTTTTCAGGTGACAGCGACACAGTTAGCCAGCTGTCTGGAAATTTTTAAAATGAACTGTGCAAGTAAATGAATTAAGTCGGTCAGCACCTCGTGTTCGACTCCGGCAACGGTCTCGGGCACGGGGTGTTACACTTGCACTTGAATAAAGTTGTATATTAGATAATGCATGTATATGACTTATAATCTGATGGTCACTTTGGGTTTAAGATTAAATGGTGAAAAGAATGAGTGATACGAGATATAACTCCTGAGCTGAAATGTGAATGATGATGTGCATATTGAGTTTATATTTGAATGTAATATATGACTATTAAGTGATAAGATGACTGAGATGTGTTAAAATATGACCAAATATATATGAGATTGGAAATATATCCAGACATGAGGTCCGCAGGCTATATGCTGGAAATATATCCGGACTTGAGGTTCGCAGGCTACGTGCTTGAAAAATATCCGGGTTAAAGACCCGCAGGCTTACGCTAGTAATGTATTCTAAACTCTAAGGCTTGACAGAACCGATGCCAGTAAGTTAAGTAAAATTGCGACTTCAAATGTCCGTGGTAAACATCATTGTGTAAGTATTATATATTTTACATGTTAAGGTTCGTGTTATGTGCTCATATTTGAATTGATTTCTAAGTGATTTATTATTATCAAAGAACGATATATATATTGTAACAGCCTAATTTTCAGTGGTATCGGGAATAGAGATTTGAGATCACTAAATCCGACGGGTGAGTTGAAAATTTAATAAATTAATACCTATGAGTCAAATGTGAATATAAAGGCATTTTTGAATTAGTGAATTTGGTGATTTAAAAGAATTAATTAGGTAAATTGGGTCGAGAATGAGGTATCGAGACCTCAACTTCATAAATCGAGCCATAAATATTTTTAGAAATATTTATAGAGTGTTGGTGAGGTAGTAATAAAATTTAGTCAGAAAATTTTGACGTTTGGATGGTTAATTAAATAAAAAGGACTAAATTGAAAAGGGTGTAAAAGTTGCTAAAAGGATTAAAAAGCTCAATTCTCAAATGAGAAAGGACCTAAAGTGCAAATAAGCCCAAAGGAGATATTTTGGGTGGCAATAGCTGAGAAAATCAGGAAATGGGTGAAATAAGGGCAAAATTTGAAAATTGACAAAATTGGCTAAATAAAAATGGGACTAAATTGGAATATCTAGAATTCTCTTCATTTCTCTTCATATTCATCAGCTGAAAAACAGCCATGGAGGAGGGTTCAAGCTGGTTTTCATGCTCTAGCTTCATGTAAGTTTAATTCTTGCTTTTTCCTTGACATTTTTATGTTTTTGAACTTTTACAATTGGGTCCAACTTACTATTTCATTAGTTTTTGATTCCATGTCTAATTTTTTATGAGTGCTGGAAGTATATGATGATTTGGCATGGAATTAGAGCTTTAAATTGTTTATATTCTGATTTTATTGAAAGAATTGAATAGAAAGTGAATGTTTGGGACTTAATTGTAAAAGAGTTTGAAGTTAGAGTTTTATATGGAAATTTTAAATTTCAATAGTTATGAAATAACTTATAATGTCTATAAAAAGTATTAATTGAGAAAATTATCTTAATTGAAGGGTTAATTGAGCAAGGACTGAATTGTATGAATTGTGAAATTTGGGGTAAAATGGAAATCAACATTTTGCACTAAAACTGTTTTGGGCAGCAGCAGTAGTTTAACTTTGAAAAATCACCAAAAATTTCAGAAATCGAATTAGAGGATGAATAAAATATGAAATTAAATCTTATTGAGTCTAGTTTCTTATAAAAGAAATTATGTAAGCAATGGAATTATAAATCATAAGATACAATAACTTTTGTAAGACAAGGTCAGAATGATTTTGGGTTCCCCTATTCTGAATTTGGAAAATCATAAAAAATGGGATAAAAATAATTAGAGACTTAAATTTATACGTTAAGAATCCTTAATGAGTCTATTTTTAATAGAAACAAACAAGGACATCATTAGAATCTTGTACAAGAAGATAATTAGTTTTTAGTGAAGAAGGGTCAGAACTATCAGACAGAAGAACAGGGAAGACTTCAATGAATAAACTGTATTAATTGGCCCAACCAAAAATTATGAAATTTTTATGGTAAGAAGTAATATGAGTCTAACTTCTGGGAAAATTTATGGATCTTAATTTTAAGTTCTGTATCTCAAGATAAAAATAATTTAGTGACTATGACACAGATGGACAGCTTGAATATTCACATAAGTAGATAGTGAAAATTATGGATAATGTTACCTACAAGTGTGTTGTGTATACTAAGGATGTGGATGGAGATGAGGAGGAGGAAAATATACAAAAATATATGAATGACTAGTGTATAAATTGATCACATGCCCGATTATAATCGATAAGTGTTGAATTAGAAATGATATAATGTTTTATTTGGTATATTTATTATGAAATTATGATTATCGTTATAATACAAAAATTGAACTTGTGAGTTTATATGGCTAAATTTTAGTGATTATTTGTTAATTGTATGAATTTCATGATGTGTTATTTCATATGTATTGATGATAAAATCGTGAATAATGTAAGAGCATGAAAATTGAATAAATGATCAAATTGAGCATTTCAGTTCAGTGACAAGATGAATTGAAGGAAAAGACCATGGTTGGACCATGGCAACAAGTGATAAATGATAGCTTCGGCTACACTTATCTGATCAAGGAAAAGTGAAAGTGATAAGTGATAGCTTCGGCTACACTTATCTGATCAATGACAAAAGACAAGTGAAAAGTGGTAGCTTCAGCTACCTGATCAGTGAAAAGTGGTAGCTTCTGCTACCTGATCAGTGAAAAGTAGTAGCTCCGGCTACCTGATCAATGAAAAATGGTAGCTCCGGCTACCTGATTAGTGAATAGTGGTAGCTTCGGCTACAAGTGACAAGTGACAAGTGATTTCTGTATAAGACCATATCTGGGATATGGCATCGGTGTGATATATGCTACTGTATAAGACCATATCTAGGATATGGCATCAGTGAGATATGTGATTCGTGTAAGACCATAGCTGGGCTATGGCATCATTACGTGAAGATGTGTAAGACCATAGTTGAACTATGGCCATCATTACGTGAAGATGTGTAAGACCATAGTTGAACTATGGCATCGAGAAAACGAAGTACTCAATTTCGTAAGATGTTCGCTAATTTGACAAAGTTTGGTAAGTGTTACATGGAATTATGTGATACAAGGAAGTACGAGTTGATAAGATACGAGTATAGAACTTGGTTGATAAATGAATTCATTTGTGATTATATAATTGTTCATCTTGAATGTACTGTCCATATGTATTGAAAATTCAAATGTTTTAATGAATAAAATTTCGATATGGAATAAATTGAACACGAGACAAATAATTATGAAATTGAACTCGGAATTCATGAAAATGACGGTTATTGATATATGGAGACATGAGACATTGATATATGAATATGGAAAATGTTTGATAAATGTGTTCATTCATAATTATAGAATTATATACCTCATGTGTACTATTTGCATAAAGATGATATTTCAATTACTTTGGTTATTTAAGCTTAAATATGAAATAGTCTGAAATCAAGATAAGTTGTTATGAAAATATATTTAGATTATAGAGATATGGCTGATATAAGTTGTATGATTACATAATGTGAAATTGTGTATATATATGAGAAATTGAATGAGAATTAAGCCCATACACGTTTCTTGTTATTTATATGAAGTGTACGGCTGACAAGGGTGATGAAGTTATAAACAGAGAGTTACACGGGTTGAAAACATGAGTGTGTGACTCTCCAAAGTGTGAAAATTTTTTAAGTGTTGCAAAAGTTTCATATGTTTATGGTTTGGTCCCGAACCACCCTGAATGTATGTTTTGGGTCCCGTAGGCTCATATAAGGGACGTTAAGCATATGTATGAAAGTTTTTAATTTAGAAAAAATTTTATGGCTGATTTTTTTACATGATTGATCATATTAAGTTTGATAATGCCTAGTACCCTATTCTAGGCTAGGAATACGGGTAGGGGGTGTTACATATATATATGTGTGTGAATGAATTCGGTGTTTGAGGATAAGACAAGGATATAATTGGTCAATGTAAGTCATCATATGAAAGTATTTGACTAAAAGTATAATATAAGCTATGTAGATAGTGAAATATGTGCTAGAAGTTTTCTTGTGTATACATACATACATAATCGGCCAATAGGTTTTATAACTACTGTACTGGTGTATATTTGTCCAAGTTAATTACAATTAAAATACGAGTTTTGTGGTACTCAATGTTCAATTTTAATGACAAGTTTTAATAGTATGAATTGCTTAAAACTTACTAAGCCTCGAAAGCTTACTCTGTTTCTTATTTCTCTGTTTTATAGATTGTTGATTTTGGCCACCGTCTCGGGGATCGTCAGCAGTTCTTCATACTATCAATCTTTTTGGTACAGTTATATTTTGGACTCGATATGGCATGTATAGGTTAGGCTTTTGACAAAATATGTTTTGTAATTGTAAATATTTCGGCCATATGAAAATGGCATATATATAACTCAAAGTTCGGTATATGTTCAGCTCGATTTCTGCTTTTATTGCTAAATTTTGTGAATGAAAAATTAAATGTTTCTCGGTAATACCTTATAGCCTAAACCGGCGATCGGACTCTGGCTAGGGGTGTTACAGGCAGCTCTCAAAATCTTTAACAGTTTTGAAATTAAAGGTATGGGCTAGCTAGATTGAACTGCAGCGATTACAAAAACATAGAAATCATCAAAAATTGAGCTAAAACTGCACCTTAATCAAGCTAGGAGTGTGCCAAATGATATAAAACCTAATAATGGTTTTCTTCCTCTTAATATTCGGCCAAGAAGATGACAATGAAGCTTAAAATTGATCTTTTTTATTTAACATATAATAATTATGCTAATTACCATTTTAACCTTAACGAAAATCCATTTAAGACATCCATTAAATGTCCATATATGTGCACTCATACTATTAATGGTCTAATTACAACATAAGGACCTTCACTTTTAATAAACCATATCTATTAAACACTTTTAACAAATAGAATGCAACTCTTACATTTTACGTGATTTAGTCCTTTTTATCAAATACCAACCAATCGATAAAATTAATTCGCAAAATTTTCACACATATCAAATAACATGCTGTAAATACCAAAAATAATATAAAAATAATTTTCTGACATCGAATTTGTGGTTTCAAAACCACTGTTCTGGTTTGACCAAAAAAGGCCTGTTACACCTATGTTGTGTGATTAAGGTGGATTCATGATGCTCATTGATATTAGGAAATTTTGAATGTCAATAGGTGATGATTTGTGAATTGATATGTTTGAGGAATTGAGCATAATAATGCATATTGGTAAATGGTCATTTTGATGTCTTGAAAAGACAGATTGGCTTGAAATTAGATGGCAATTTGTGGTATTTATGTTTTGTATTGGTTGGTGCTGGAATCGGTATAAATCATGCTTGATTGGAATTGAAATATATGCCTATTGATGCTATCTTGTGTGCTATTTGAGAGCTGTAGGTGTACTTAAATTTGGGTGGCAAAATGGCTTGGTAAATAGCCTATTTTTGTCCACACGGGCAGAGACATGGGCGTGTGCCTCAGCCGTGTGTGACACACGGTCAAGTACACGACAGTGTGTCCCCTGGTTTTGATTTTGAAATTAAGTCAGTATGCTCCACACGACCTCATACACAGGCGTGTGACTTGGCTATGTGGCATAAGTCAGTATACCTTACAAGTTTAGCACGGCTTAGCAAACGGCCTGACACACAGGCTAGCCACACAGGCATGTGTATTGGCCGTGTTACCCAAGTTAGAGAGTTACACGGGGTCAGACACAGGCTGGGATATGGCCATGTTCTCCCATTTCGAATGTCCACACGGCCTATGACACGGGCGTGTATGGTGGCCGTGTGAGACACATGGCCTGGCCACACTGGCATGTGTCCCCTATTTTGAGAAAAACTTTCAAAGTTCATGAAAGTTTCTTAAGTTATCAGTTTAGTCTTGAACCATTTCCCATGTATGTTTAGGGCCTCATCGGCTCGTATTAGGAACAAATTTATTGAGATTGATGATGATTGTATGATTTGATTAAATGTATGTGAAATGTATGTTTGAATGTATTATAAGTTCGATAATGCTCCGTAACCCTATTCCAGCATTGAATACGGGTGAGGTGTTACATTATTACTTGATGAGCTCATCTTTATTACTTGAAAAGTATTTAGAAATTCATGACTAACTTGCTTGATGAGTGTATGTAATTATGCATTTGGTCAAATTGTTGGGATGCAAGTTATTTACATGATTACTTAAATTGAATACAAAACGGTAAGTTAAATTCCTGTTATGCGAACTTACTAAGCATTATATGCTTACTTTGTTTTATTTTCCTTTGTTTTATAGTGTTTAGAAGCTCGTAAAGGTTCAAATCGGTGGGAGCACCATCACATTATCCTTCAACTCGTTTTGGTATAAGTAGCAAACTTATTTTTGTATAATGACATGTATAGGCTAACTTGGCCAGTGTTGGCATTTAAATGGATTATTGTAAAATTGCCATTGGAATGGCTAGTGATGATATGTTTAGTGAAAAATAAATATATATGAGTTTATAATATGATTAATATATGTGTGCTTGATATGGTTAGATTGAATTATGGTAAACATATGTGTCTTACAAAAGGTGAGTTTGAATACATATGATGCTATATCATGTATAATATTAATGTTGGCTTAGTTTTAATGTCTTGAATTGGTTAGTATATGTATGCAAGTATTAATGTAGGTACAAGGTAAAAACTTGGGTGAGAAATAAGACTTAGAAATGGCCTTATATTGTCCACACGGGTAGACACACGTGCATGTGTCTCAACCAATTGTGACACACGGCCATGCACACAGACGTGTGGTTTGGCCGTGTGTCCCCTACATCTTAAAAATTGAGAAATAGAATGCTCATAGTTGGTTACACGAGTAGAGACATGGGGGTGTGTCTCAGTCATGTGAAACACACAGGTGCGTGTCTTGGCCATGTGAGTTCTGCACCTAATTTTCGAAATTTAAATTGTCTATATGGGCGTATGGCTGGCCATGTGACCCAAGTCAGTAGCTACCCTAATTTGAACACGGGCTAGGACACGGCCGTGTGCCTTATGATGAATACTCACATGACCTAAGATACGGGCGTGTCACTTGGCCGTGTGAGCCACATGGCCTGACCACACGGGCGTGTGTCCCCTGCACCTAAGAAAAATTTTGAACTTTTTCTAAAAATTTTCTGGGTTTTTGATTTAGTCCTGATTTGATTCTAATGTGTATTTTTGGCCTTGAGAACCCAATAAGGGATGATATGATTGATTTTTTATATGAATAGTAAATGATATGACATTTTTTTAATTGATATGTGAACTCCAGTAATGCTCCCTAACCCTGTTTTAGTGATGGATAGGGGTTAGGGGTGTTATAGAAGTGACCCTCCATTTATTCCCAACCTAACCTCCAACACACCACTTAAGTCTTAAGAAAAGTTGTGCTAACTTAAAACATAGCAATGGCAACAAAAAGAAAACATGCGAGCTTCACAAACAAACATGAGCATGTCATCATGTCTCATAACAACATACTTAAGAGTTCACAACACAACTTATACTTTTCAAACGATAACATAGTTTGCATAACAAGAAAACATATGAGTTCGCAATTTAGTTTAAGGCATAGGCTATGTAACACCCCGTACCCAAGACCGTTGCCGGAGTCGGACACGAGGGGTTCACAGACTAAATTCGCTTACTATCGCAGTCCATTTTAAAATTTTCCAGGCAGTTGGCTAACTGTGACACTGTCACCTTAAAAATCATATCTTGAGTTTCACAACTAGAAAATCAGTTTCGTAATTTTTCCCTGAAATTATACTCATATGCCCATCTACATAATTTTTCTAGAATTTTTGGTCGGGCCAATTAGTACAGTTTATTAGTCAAAGTCTCCCATGTTACAGGGATCGACTACACTGACCCTTGCGCATTACGACTTGGATATCTCCCTGCACAGAGCTTCAATACTGATTCCATTTGTTTCTATAGAAACTACACTCAGAGAGGAATCTATACATATATGGCATGACTCCTAATTATCTCTGGTTAATTTGTAATGAATTTCCAAAGTCGGAACAGGGAATCCAGAAACCGTTCTGGCCCTGTCTCACGAGAACCTGAATATCTCTTAACATACTGTGCATATGATCATTTCGTTACTTTCCTATGAAAATAGGTTTATCAAGGTTTGTTTACATAATTTATTCATTATTTAATTCCAATCCTACTATTTTTAGTGATTTTCCAAATCTACATCACTACTGCTGCCAGCATCTGCCTTTAAGGTAGACTTTACCTATTTCATAGTTTCCATGATTCAACTAGCCCTTTTAGCATAAATAGCACAAATTATGATAGTGATTAACCATTCCATACCAAATGATTATAACATTATGCTCAAACATATATAAGCCATTTTCGCATGGCTATATACATTAACCAAAATATTCTTCCGCCACTAGTCTATTTTATACATGCCATAAGATAATCCAAAACATAGCAGTACCAAACAGTGGATAGTGATAGTGTGACTAGTTGCTAACGATCCCCGAGCCTGTAGCTTCGCAATGAGATCTATAAAACAGAGGAAATAGAGTAAACGGAGTAAGCATTACAATGCTTAGTAAGTTTTAAGCAGTGTCAACAGATAACAATCAAATTATAACATAGTTGTTCGTATTTTTATTTCACTCTTCCTTCGGGCATACCATCCCTTTACCGAATATGCACATCTCATCATATACAATAGGCAGATAAACTTTCACATAAAAGTGAGCTCATGTGACATAGATATATCGTATGATTTCACATAACCTCTCACTCTGATCCGATGTCACATAATCATAGGAATAGTCTCATAGATTGCTCTCGTATGCGTCACATAACTACCTTATGATTTAGTGCAAATCAAGCTCACATATAAACTTGGAGTACATACCTGTTTAACCTTTCGCATTGAATATATTTATAAGCAATTCTTATTACGAAGTCTTACCCGGACAAAATCCCCACACGTAGTCATCGGGTCTTTAGAGCTCGGATATAGTACGAGCACGAAGCTTACGGACATTAATCAGTGATAATATTCTCGCATAAAGCCTGCGGGGTTTTAACCCGGATATAGTACTGACACAAATGCCCTTCGGGACTTATCACATTCATCACATCGGCCATTAGGCCCTATCACATATATATACACTTTCACATTCATCACATCGGCCATTAGGCCTTATCACATATATATACACTTTCACATTCATCACATCGGCCATTAGGCCCTATCACATATATATACACTTTCACATTCATCACATCGGCCATTAGGCCTTATCACATATATACACTTTCACATTCATCACATCGGCCATTAGGCATTATCACATATATACACTTTCACATTCATCACATCGGCCATTAGGCCTTATCACATATATACACTTTCACATTCACCACATCGGCCATTAGGCCATACTATCATTTCATATTCGAATACTCATAAACTTACAATATCACGATTTAGAATTCAAGTATGGGTTTAATCAATAGCTTGTGAGCAACTAAAACAAGTTTATCAAGGTTCACAACATAATCTCAGATTCAGCACAAGCTATTTTTCCTGAGCAATAGTCACTAAATTATTTATGACTGGAGCTACAAAACTCCAAATCACTTTCTGTTAATTTTTCCTGAATATAGACTTGTATATCTTCCATCCATAAAATTTCCAGAATTTTAGGTTTGGCCAATCAATACCAGATTTTTCTTAAAGTTTCCCCTGTTTCACTGTTTGACTAATCTGACCACTCTTCACTACGAATCAAATTTCTCATTTTACAGAATTCAAAATGTGTTGTATTTGATTTCATTTGAAAGTAGAGTCATTAAGGAGTCTAAGCATATAAATTTTATCTTATAACCATTTTTGTACAATTAATAATGATTTTCTAAATACAGAACAGGGGATTTCGGAGTCATTCTGACACCGTCTCACACAACTTTAAATATCTCATTATCGGAAATTCCTTTGCTTACACGGTTTCTTTTATAAGAAACTAGACTCATTAAGCTTTAATTTCATGTCTCATTCAGCCTCTAATTCAAGTCCATAAATTTATGGTGATTTTCTAAAGTCATGTTACTGCTGCTGTCCGAAGCAGACTATTTCAAATTACCCTTAAATTCCCAAGCTCAAACACTTAAGAACTTACCATTTGAGCTTAGAACATATCATGGCCACATCATATCTTACTAAATCAACTCATCATGTCCTATTATAATTGAATTTACTCAACGTTTAAACACTTAAAACTTACCTCGGAAGTTGCCGAACGATTACGACGGCTCTTCGATCACTTTTTTTCCTTTCCCTTATCCAACTTTGATCCTCTAGGCTCTTGAGCTAAATCAAACAAATTTACTTCTCAATCAAACACATATATATGGCAACCATATACATTTCAAAAACCAATTCGTTCGTATCATTTGTCCATATATTAGCTTTTAGCATATTTGGTCATTAGAGTGACCTATTTAACTTTCAAGCATTCATTTCTAATTTTAATTAAAGAATGCCGAATGCCATTAGCTACTAATGCCACACACACACATGTGCATAAAATTCATCCATACATAACCTCTAGCTCATTCGGTCATTCATCTCTCAAACCTATCAAAGTTTCATGTCGAACTTCCCTGGCCGAATACACATATAAGCACATAATGCAGATTTAGAATTTTTTTTTATTTACTTCATGATACATTCGGCCTTGGCAACAATTTCATTAGAAATCCCTATTAGCCACTTCATCAATCAATTATATCATCTACTTAATATTTCATAACTTATCATGCTAGCTGAATATTATTTATTCAAGTTCATCATCTTCATATTCGGCATTAGCATCAAATATAATAGCCCATTTCTTCCCACTTTGAATCTATGCATCCATTTAATCATAGTTTGTTCAAGCACTCATACAACAGGAATCATCCAATTTAACAAGAAACAAAAACTTTATTCCTCCATAGCTACAATGGCCGAAAGATCTAGACATCTCAATACCGAAATTTCTAACATGGGTTGCCTAAAGAATTTGGTAGGGAGTTCAAATTTATCTAGCATTTCAAGTAACTTAACACATCCATATAGCTAACATGCTAATAGTCTCAAGGCTTCAACTAAAACTTTTGAAGCCTCTTAGTCGAATACTAACTCTCTAATAATCCCAAATTCATCCATGAGATAGTTAGAATTTAGACTAATCATCCAAGGGATGTATGAACTTTCAAAGCAACACTAAACATACCTTAATCTAGTGAGCCTTCATAGCCGATTTTTCTCCAAGCTCATTCCCTTCCTTTCTTTCTTCTATTCGGCCAAAGATGTTCAAGGATGAACACTTTTTTTTTTCTTTGTTTCCTTTCTTCCATTCACGGCAAAGGGGGGGCATGGATGAGACCATTTTTTTTTTCATCACTCCACATTTTTGCATTACTTTAATCCTAACCCCTTTTTTTTATTCTTTCTAACATAACTCACTAACACAACATGTTTGCAACATGTTTCCACCCATAGCATGGCCGGCCACTATGCTTTAATTTTGGGTAATTTGACATGCAAACCCATCATTTCACAACATGCATTATTAGGCCACTTTACATTTGCCTAGCACATTTCCAAATTTTCTCACATAAGTCCTATTTGATAAAATTCACTTACTATTAACAAAATTCAAACATGAAATTTTCACACATGCATATGTACATATAATGAGCATCAACTATGACGGTTAATTATCTTTATGACTCGGTTTAGTGGTCCCGAAACCACTTTCCGACTAGGGTCACTTTGGGGTGTCACAACTCTTCCCCCCTTTAGGGATTTTCGTCCTCAAAAATTTCTACCGATGCATAGTTATTGAATTATATCCATATAAACATTAGCTCATCGATAGCAATTGTAATTCATTACTGATTTCGGATCGATCCATAAAATCATTTTCTTATCTTAAAACAAATACATAAACATTTCTACAAGTATGCACATATATCTCATTTTCTTGATTTCATAAGCAATAATCACTTAACTTAATTCACAAATGCATTTCAAACACATATTGAGCACATATTAACATGTATAATTCACATCATCAACCTACATATTTGTAACCCACATTTTCATTCATGAATAAGCTGTAACCTAACCGAAAGTACACATATACTCAAACATCCCAATAAATATCCTTTATAACTTTATCACATCTCAATATTCAACTAAACTCATTTCCAAAAGAAAAGTCAACTTCCACGTACCTGAACATTTAGTTCATTTAGCACATTCAATCATAGTTAACGTTACCCGTATACAGTCGAATAGGCATAAAGCCTAATACAATACACTGGCATGAGATTTATTCTAGCGCATAACTCGTATATCCAAAATTATCAACATTCATCAAAAATTCTTTCAAACTTTCGAATGTCGAAACTTAATCAAAATAATTTCTTGAACAAGATTAACAAAATAGTGTCCATTCAGCAATAGCACATATAGCTCTTACAATGCCATATCCTAGATATGGTCTTACATATTCTCACATATCGAGCCGATGCCATGTCCCAGACATGGTCTTACACACTATCTCAAATCAATGCCTTCGTCCCAAATGAGGTCTTACATGAACTCCACTTCACACACTTAGTGCCCACTGACCGATCTCGCACTCATAGTGCTCGGTTAAAGGAATTCGCACACACACAGTGCCTCTAATCATTCACATACATAGTGCTCTTATTCATTCGTTAATACACATTGATATGACTTAACCAAGTCTATAAACATCATGTATGTACACTTTTAAACATATCATCTCATTTAAATTTGAATTCGTATAGTAATGAGCACTTAAACTTTGCTCAAATTACCGGCACGAAGCCTACTAGGCACGAAGGCCCGAATACACGTCACCAGCATGATTACTCTTCGGGACCTAGCCCGGATATAACACCAGCACGAATGCTCTTTGGGGTTTAGCACGGATATATCACTAGCACGAATGCTCTTCGGAACTTAGCCCGGATACATCACTAGCACGAATGCTCCTCGGGACTTAGCCCGGATATATCACTAGCATGAATGCTCTTCGAAACTTAGCCCGGATACATCACTAGCATGAATGCTCTTCGGGACTTAGCCCGGATACATCGCTAGCATGAATGCTCTTCGGGACTTAGCCCGGATACATCGCTAGCATGAATGCTCTTCGGGACTTAGCCCGGATTTAGTAACTCGCACCAATGCCTTCGGATCTTAGTCCGGATATGGTCACTTAGCACAAAGCCTTCGGGACTTAGCCCGGACATCATTCGAATAACCATGCACATTTAACAATAAATCATGACACATTCGTATTTCATTTTCATTAGCAAAACTCAAACACAAGACACTTATCATTCTTGCAATTTCGGCTCAATAGCCACACACAAAGAGCATGATTTTGATTTGCTTAAAGCATGATCTAATCAAATCATAATTTAAGCTCTATTACTCAAGAACTTACCCCTTTCCGCTGTCATAAATCGACTTGGTAAGTTCGCACCCTTAATATAAATAATTGATAGAAAATATATATATAGTGGGTTCGCACACATAGTGCTTAATAATCAACCACGCACACTTAGTGCCATGTACTTTAAACTCGCACACTTAGTGCCATGCATTTCAAGCCCGCACACTTAGTGCCAATCTCACAACCGTGAACACTTATTGCCCGCACACTTAGTGCCAATCTCACAACCGTGAACACTTATTGCCCGCACACTTAGTGCCAACCTCACAACCGTGAACACTTATTGCCCGCACACTTAGTGCTGAAAACCAACCACTCTATACGCTTCACTGCCTTTTTACATTCGACAATTTCGTCTCTACATACATATACACATATAGCAATACACATTAGTATATCATTTACATTACTTGAATACAAACACAACATGCTTATCGACCATTCAACTTCCAGTTCCATAGCCACATACAAAAATCACATTTATAGTCATAACACTCCTTCAAAATTGCATCACTTATACCCTTATAATTCAATCCAAATCGAAATTCAAATACGAGTACATGATACGTACCTGATCAACTTAATAATTTAGGCATATCTAAATGAAGTTATATCGCAAATTCTCATAGTCAGAAGCTTGCTACAGCTCGATCGGGATCAAGATCCATTACAATACAGCAAACACATTTTAATAGCCAAAAATCATCACACTATCATTTTATCACTTTATGGCATGTATAAATAGACTCACGCGTGCTACGTTAGTCCTAGAATCGACTAAACCGTAGCTCTGATACCAGTAAAATTGTAACACCCCGTACCCGAGACCGTTGCCGGAGTCGGACACGAGGGGTTCACAGACTAAATTTGCTTACTATCGCAGTCCATTTTAAAATTTTCCAGGCAGTTGGCTAACTGCAACACTGTCACCTTAAAAATCATATCTTGAGTTTCACAACTCGAAAATCAGTTTCGTAATTTTTCCCTGAAACTATACTCATATGCCAATCTACATATTTTTTTCTAGAATTTTTAGTTGGGCCAATTACTACAGTTTATTAGTCAAAGTCTCCCATGTTACAGGGATCGACTACACTGACCTTTGTGCATTACGACTTGGATATCTCCCTTCACAGAGCTTCAATACTGATGCCGTTTGTTTCTATAGAAACTAGACTCAGAGAGAAATCTATAAATATATGGCATGACTCCTAATTATCTCTGGTTAATTTATAATGAATTTCCAAAGTCGGAACATGGAATCCAGAAACCGTTCTGGCCCTGTCTCACGAGAACCTGAATATCTCTTAACATACTGTCCATATGATTGTTTCGTTACTTTCCTATCAAAATAGGTTCATCAAGGTTCGTTTACATAATTTATTCATTATTTAATTCCAATCCTACTATTTTTAGTGATTTTCCAAATCTACATCACTGCTGCTGCCAGCATCTGCCTTTAAGGTAGACTTTACCTATTTCATAGTTTCCATGATTCAACTAGCCCTTTTAGCATAAATAGCACAAATTATGATAGTGATTAACCATTCCATACCAAATGATTATAACATTATGCTCAAACATATATAAGCCATTTTCGCATGGCTATATACATTAACCAAAATATTCTTCCGCCACTAGTCTATTTTATACATGCCATAAGATAATCCAAAACATAGCAGTACCAAACAGTGGATAGTGATAGTGTGACTAGTTGCTGACGATCCCCGAGCCTGTAGCTTCGCAATGAGATCTATAAAACAGAGGAAATAGAGTAAACGGAGTAAGCATTACAATGCTTAGTAAGTTTTAAGCAGTGTCAACAGATAACAATCAAATTATAACATAGTTGTTCGTATTTTTATTTCACTCTTCCTTCGGGCATACCATCCCTTTACCGAATATGCACATCTCATCATATACAATAGGCAGATAAACTTTCACATAAAAGTGAGCTCATGTGACATAGATATATCGTATGATTTCACATAACCTCTCACTCTGATCCGATGTCACATAATCATAGGAATAGTCTCATAGATTGCTCTCGTATGCGTCACATAACTACCTTATGATTTAGTGCAAATCAAGCTCACATATAAACTTGGAGTACATACCTGTTTAACCTTTCGCATTGAATATATTTATAAGCAATTCTTATTACGAAGTCTTACCCGGACATAATCTCCACACGAAGTTATCGGGTCTTACCCGGACAAAATCCCCACACGTAGTCATCGGGTCATTAGAGCTCGGATATAGTACGAGCAGGAAGCTTACGGACATTAATCAGTGATAATATTCTCGCATAAAGCCTGCGGGGTTTTAACCCGGATATAGTACTGACACAAATGCCCTTCGGGACTTATCACATTCATCACATCGGCCATTAGGCCCTATCACATATATATACACTTTCACATTCATCACATCGGCCATTAGGCCTTATCACATATATACACTTTCACATTCATCACATCGGCCATTAGGCCTTATCACATATATACACTTTCACATTCATCACATCGGCCATTAGGCCATGTCACATATATACACTTTCACATTCATCACATCGGCCATTAGGTCTTATCACATATATACACTTTCACATTCATCACATCGGCCATTAGGCATTATCACATATATACACTTTCACATTCATCACATCGGCCATTAGGCCTTATCACATATATACACTTTCACATTCACCACATCGGCCATTAGGCCATACTATCATTTCATATTCGAATACTCATAAACTTACAATATCACGATTTAGAATTCAAGTATGGGTTTAATCAATAGCTTGTGAGCAACTAAAACAAGTTTATCAAGGTTCACAACATAATCTCAAATTCAGCACAAGCTGTTTTTCCTGAGCAATAGTCACTAAATTATTTATGACTGGAGCTACAAAACTCCAAATCACTTTCCGTTAATTTTTCCTAAATATAGACTCGTATATCTTCCATCCATAAAATTTCCAGAATTTTATGTTTGGCCAATCAATACCAGATTTTTCTTAAAGTTTCCCCTGTTTCACTGTTTGACTAATCTGACCACTCTTCACTACGAATCAAATTTCTCATTTTACAGAATTCAAAATGTGTTGTATTTGATTTCATTTGAAACTAGACTCATTAAGGAGTCTAAGCATATAAATTTTATCTTATAACCATTTTTTTACAATTTATAATGATTTTCTAAAAACAGAACAGGGGATTTCGGAGTCATTCTGACACCGTCTCACACAACTTCAAATATCTCATTATCGGAAATCCCTTTGCTTACACGGTTTCTTTTATAAGAAACTAGACTCATGAATCTTTAATTTCATGTCTCATTCAGCCTCTAATTCAAGTCCATAAATTTATGCTGATTTTCTAAATTCACGTTACTGCTGCTGTCCGAAGCAGACTTGTGACAGCCCAAAATTGACCCTAGTCGGGAAGTGGTTTCGGGACCACAAAACCGAGTCATACTAATAATTAGCCATCATATTTGATGCTTATTATATGTATATATGCATGTGTGAAAATTTCATGCTTGAATTTTGTTAATTGTAAGTGAATTTTATTAAATAGGACTTATGTGAGAAAATTTAGAAATGTGCTAGGCAAATGTGAAGTGGCCTATTAATGCATGTTATGAAAATGATGGGTTTGCATGTCAAATTACCCAAAATGTGAGCTAGTGGCCGGCCATGCTATGGGTGGAAACATGTTGGATTGGCTTAGTGTGTTATGTTAGAAAGAATAAATAAAAGGGTTAGTAATTAAGTAATGAAAAGGGAGGGGTGATGAAAACAAAGTTGTCTCATCCATCTCCCCCCCTCCATTTGCCGTAGCTAGACAAAGAAAAAAAGAAGAAAGAGTGTGTTCATCTTCCTTACCTTCTTGCAAAGCCGAAACAAAAGGGGAAAGAGGAAGGAATTTGTCTAGGGCATTCGGCTATCTTGGAGGTTAAATAAGGTAGGAGTTCATGTTATTTCTATTGATTTTTATGAGAATCTAGTAGTAGTCAAGCTCTTATTGTAACCCATATGTTGATTTTTCTTTAGTTTTGGTGACAAATTGTGCATACGGTATTATTGGATAAATGCTAAAAGGATGGTGTTTTGATATTTTGGATTGAAATATTAGAAAGGGGAAAATATGAGCTACCTAATTAGATATATGTGAATTTAAAAGATGGTATGAACAAATGTGGAGTTTTGCTAGTTTAGGATTATTCGGCCAAGTGTTTATGTGGTGGAAATTAAGTGTTAAATGGAATGAAAATGATATTATATGGGGGTATGTATATTCGGCCATATGAGTAAATATATAGATGATGTTAAATTTGATTATGTATAATGGGCCATATAGAGTACACATTGTGATATTAACTTTAATTCTCTATAATTGATCAAGTGGGTGATATTGGTTTATATGGTTGAATTTGAATTATGAATATGTACCTTGAAATAAAATATATCATCGACTATGTTACTTTGGAAGTAAGAATGCATTCGGCCTTGAGACAATTTATAAGTATTAGTTAAGGTTCTAATGTTTTGAACAAGAATGGTTGTAAGATGAAATGAAAATTATTAAAATATATATGAGTAATTAACAAGGGTGGTTGCCGTGTATATAATATTTATGTGTGTTTTATTGAAATATTTATTGGGTTAATTTTAGTAATTGGATCTTAGGTGATCAATAGCCGAATGGCTTAAAGTTAGTAAAAAGCATAAGGTGAATAAAAATAAAATGTTGCCGTATGCTTCTTTTGATATGAAACTATTAATGTTATGGGATATAAATAACTAGCAAGGTAATTAAACTAGTTGATTTATTTATTTAAGCTCAAGAACCTAAAGGAGAGGCGTCCAACAAGGGGAAATCGAAGGTCATCGAGTAGCCGACTTGGAATTATTTTACCCAACATAAAGTAAGTCATTAAGCATATAGTTTGTATTAATTTAAATGGTCATAACGTCTATGTAATGATGCTGAATGGAATGATAAATATATATATACATGTATGTATGTGGTGATGAAAGTGTTGAATGAAAAGAAAAGAGGTGAGATGTATTGAGTTGTTGATCTCGGCACTAAGAGTGCGGGTATAAACATTTATGATCATGAGATTGGCGCTAAGTGTGCGGGTTTAAATTGTACAGCACTAAGTGTGCGAGTTTATTATGTAGCACTAAGTGTGCGAGTTTGATTATGTAGCACTAAGTGTGCGAGTTTGATTATGTAGCACTAAGTGTGCGAGTTTGATTATATAGCACTAAGTGTGCGAGTTGATTATATAGCACTGAGTGTGCGGACTTAATATATACTTTTGAATCACTATGGACACTAAGTGTGCGACATTATTGAGTTGATCACGGACAGCGGATCGGGTAAGTACCTTGAGTTCGTGACTAATAGGCGGTATGTTTATATTTGAAGTTGAGCTTGGTAAGTTTGAACCTATGTGACAATTATAATTGAAGTCACGTACATAAGATTTATCGTGGAATAGGTGAAAGGTCGTTTAGTTGTATGATTGTAACGAAAATAAAATGATGTATGAAAATGCCTCGAATATCCTATTGATTAGTATATGGAATGTGAATGCATGACTTGGTATGAGATTGAACCGATAGGTTTGAGGAACTATGGTATGGTTCGGTATGGATGGAGTAACTAGCCTCGTTCCATTTTGCTTCCTCTTGTGATAATGTTATTAATGGATGATAGTGCATTGCTTATGAGTTACTGAGTTATATACTCACTCGGTGTTTCCTTGTCACCTATTTTAGGTTTCTTGGACTCGTCTCTTTTTGCGTGATCGGGCCGTCATCGGAGTCATCACACCGGCTAGCAACTTTTGGTATCTTCTTTTTAGTCGGTCTAGGAGAACATTTCGGCATGTATAGGCTAATATGTTTTGTTGAAATTTGGTATGTAAACTTTTAGCCATGCGAAAATGGCATAAATGTTCGGTTGGATTTGGTTTTATAACGTTAGGTCGTAAGTCTTGGTAATTCGATTTTTATGCCATACGTCATGGCTGATTAATTTTGGTGTTAAGATTCATGATATGGCAATAGTGTAGTAGGGAGATGTTTGACAATGATTAGCCTTTGGTATGGCTAGTCATGATTATAATTTTGTGATATGTATGATGAATTACTAGTTAGATCAATGAGAAATCACGAAATGGGCATAGTTGCTTTAGTAACAGATGCTGGCAGCAGCAGTGACGTGGGATTGAAAAATTACAAAAATTAGTAGGAATGGAATTAAATAGTGAATAAATTATGTAATCGAAGCTCGATGAGTCTATTTGCATATAGAGGTAGCAAAACGATCATATGGACAGTATGTTAAGAGATATTCAGGTTCTCGTGAGACAGGGCCAGAACGGTTTCTGGGTTCCCTGTTCCGACTTTGGAAATTCATTATAAATTAACCAGAGATAATTAGGAGTCATGCCTTATATGTATAGATTCCTCTCTTAGTATAGTTTCTATAGAAACAAACGGCATCAGTATTGAAGCTCTGTGCAGGGAGTTATCCAAATCGTAATGCATGAAGGTCAGTGTAGTCGCACCCTGTAATAGGGGAGAATTTAACTAATAAACTGTACTAATTGGCCTGACCAAAAATTCTACAAAAATTATACCATATAGGCATATGAGTCTAGTTCCAGGGAAAATTTACGGAACTGGATTTCGAGTTTCAGAACTCAAGATATGATTTTTAAAGCGACTAGTACGCAGATTGGCAGCTTGTCTGGGAAATGTCAAATAAGTGGTTTGAAGTCTGTTAACACCTCGTGTTCGACTCCGGCGACAGTCTCGGGTTCGGGGTGTTACAATTTTATTGGTATCAGAGCTATGGTTTAGTCGGTTCTAGGACTACCATAGCACGTATGAGTCTAGCTATACATGCCTTAATGT
Organism: Gossypium hirsutum; assembly: GCF_007990345.1. Classification (NCBI taxonomy): domain Eukaryota; kingdom Viridiplantae; phylum Streptophyta; class Magnoliopsida; order Malvales; family Malvaceae; genus Gossypium; species Gossypium hirsutum. The sequence continues at coordinate 59,524,429 of NC_053431.1, forward strand.
TAATGTTTAAATGTGTGATGACTTCTGACGGTTAAAATTTTTGTTTTGATTAGTAAATGGATCCCGGTGTAGAGAGAACCTTGGCGGATGACGTTGAAAGTGTAGCGGCTGCTCCTGCACAAGGGACGCCGCCTGTTGAACCTCAGTCATCTGCGAATAATCAAGGTGAGGGGGCTAAACAAGCCTTCTTTACCATGATGAATGAGTGGGTCGCGCAATATGCCCGAACCAATCCGGCTGTCCAAGAATTCCCGAATTTGAATAATCCACCCCAAGAGCCCGTAATGCCATCAGTCACTGATCCTGTGAGGCTGAGTAAGCCACCTGTAGACTTGATTAGGAAGCGCGGGGCTGAGGAGTTCAGGGCCATAGTTACTGATGATGCTGAAAGGGCCGAGTTCTGGCTTGATAACACCATTCGGGTGTTTGATGAACTGTCATGCACACCCGATGAATGTCTAAAGTGTGCTATATCCTTGTTGCGGGACTCAGCCTACTATTGGTGGAGGACCCTGATTTCCATAGTCCCAAACGAACGAGTTACTTGGGACTTCTTTCAAATGGAATTCCGAAAGAAATATATTAGTCAACGGTTCATTGATCAAAAGCGCAAGGAATTCTTGGAACTCAAGCAAGGCCGTATGACAGTATCTGAATACGAACATGAATTCGTAAAACTCAGTAGGTATGCCCGGGAGTGTGTAGCTGATGAGGTTGCTATGTGCAAAAGATTCGAAGAAGGATTGAATGAAGATTTAAAGCTACTAGTGGGTATTTTGGAGATAAAAGAATTCGTAACACTAGTCGAACGAGCCTACAAGGCGGAAGAACTTGGAAAGGAGAAGAAGAAGGCTGAATTTGAAGCTAGAGACTGTCGTAAAAGATCGACGGGTAAAGCTCCGTTCTCAGCTGTAAAGAAGTTCAGGGAGGACACTAATAAGTCGAGGACGACTGCGGGAATTTCCATCAGAGCACGACCATCGACGGACTCCCGAGCTACTTCGGTAGCTAGTGTGGGCAATAATCGTCAAGAGAAACCTGAATGTCCCCAATGCAGAAGACGACACCTAGGCGAATGTTTGGGTAAGTCTACTAACAGGGCCTGTTACGGATGCGGTTCGAAGGACCACTTCATTAGAGATTGCACGGAGCTTGATGAGAAGAATAAGATTCAAGGTGCAAGACCTAGTGGAGTGACAACTAGAGGTAGACCACCGAGAATTTTAGGAGGTAGGGGTGGTAGTCAGAGAGGGGCCTCTGATACGGCTGTTCGAGCCGAGAACCGTACTCCTGCTAGAGCATATGCCATTCGCGCACGAGAGGAGGCATCCTCCCCTGACGTCATCACTGGTACCTTCACTCTCTTTGATACTAATGTGATTGCATTGATTGACCCTGGCTCTACTCATTCATATGTATACGAAACCTTAGCATCCAGTAAGACTCTACCTGTTGAGTCTACTGAGTTCGTAATTCGAGTGTCAAACCCTTTGGGTCAATACGTACTTGTTGATCAAGTGTGTAAGAGATGCCCTCTAATAATCTGAGAATCCTGTTTTCCGGCCGATTTGATGCTTTTGCCGTTGACGAATTTGATGTTATTCTTGGTTTGGATTGGTTGACCGTGCATGATGCGGTTGTGAATTGCAAAAGCAAGACTATTGATTTGAGGTGCGCAAATAACGAGATAATCCGAGTTGGGTCTATGGACTTAAGGGGGTTGCCAGCTGTAATATCAGCAATGTTGACCCAGAAATATGTAAGAAAAGGGTGCGAAGCATACCTTGCGTATGTACTTGATGACAAAGAATTAGAAAAGAAACCCGAATCTGTGCCGGTGGTTTGTGAATACCAGGATGTTTTTCCTGAAGAGTTACTGGGTTTGCCACCTGTTCGGGAGATAGAGTTTGGTATTGAGCTTGTACCTGGAACTACGCCAATTTCGATAGCTCCGTATCATATGGCACTAACCGAGTTAAAGGAATTGAAAGCTCAATTGCAAGAGTTGACGGATAGAGGTTTCGCTCGACCAAGTTTCTCACCTTGGGGTGCACCAGTATTGTTCGTGAAAAAGAAGGACGGAACCATGAGGTTGTGCATTGACTATCGTCAACTGAATAAAGTGACGATAAAGAATAAATATCCATTACCGCGTATTGATGATTTGTTTGATCAACTAAAGGGAGCCTCAGTTTTTTCAAAGATAGATTTGAGATCGGGTTATTATCAGTTGCGGATTCGAGATTCGGACGTACCCAAAACTGCTTTCAGAACGAGGTACGGTCACTACGAGTTCTTAGTGATGCCGTTCGGGCTCACTAATGCCCCTGCGGTATTTATGGATTTGATGAATCGGATCTTCAGATAGTATTTGGACCGGTTCGTAGTTGTGTTCATTGATGACATCTTAGTCTATTCAGGAGATGAGACCGAACATGCTGAGCACCTGAGATTAGTGTTGCAAATTTTGCAGGATAAGAAGTTATATGCTAAGTTCAGTAAGTGTGAGTTCTGGTTGAGAGGTTAGTTTCTTGGGTCATGTGGTATCCGCATCGGGTATTCGAGTTGACCCGAGCAAAATTTCAGCCATATTTAACTAGAAGCCTCCAAGAAATGTTACCGAAGTTCGGAGCTTCCTGGGGCTCGCCGGTTATTACCGACGATTTGTAAAAGGTTTCTCGATGATAGCCACACTAATGACGAAGCTACTTCAAAAGGATGCTAAGTTCGAATGGACGGAGAAATGTCAGAAAAGCTTCGATCAACTGAAAACTCATTTGACTGAAGCTCCAACTTTAGTGCAACCCGAATCAGGCAAAGAGTTTGTCATTTATAGTGACGCATCCCTACTCGGCTTGGGTTGCGTATTGATGCAAGAAGGTCGAGTTGTGGCCTATGCGTCGAGACAATTGAAGCCACACGAGAGAAATTATCCAACCCATGATCTCGAACTAGCCGCCATCGTATTTGCTTTGAAAATATGGCGACATTATTTGTTTGGCGAAAAGTGCCATGTATTTTCGGATCACAAAAGTCTCAAATATTTGATGACTCAAAGAGACTTAAATCTACGACAAAGACGTTGGCTTGAGTTGTTGAAAGATTACGAGCTTGTCATTGATTACCACCCGGGAAAGGCTAATGTGGTTGCGGATGCCTTAAGCCGGAAATCGCTGTTTGCTTTACGAGCGATGAATGTGCACTTGTCTGTTCTACCCGAAAATGTGTTAGTAGCTGAATTAAAGGCCAAACCATTATTGATTCATCAAATTCGTGAAGCTTAGAAAGTCGACGATGAATTGGTTGCAAAACGGGCTGAATGTATTCCGAATATGGAATCCGAATTTCAAATTGATGATCACGATTGTTTGAGGTTCAGAAGTCGGTTGTGTGTTCCAAGAAATTCAGAACTCATTTCGATGATTCTGAACGAAGCTCATTGTAGCCGAATGTCAATTCACCCGGGGAGTACGAAAATGTACAATGATTTGAAACGTCGGTTTTGGTGGCATGGTATGAACGGGACATCTCCGAATTTGTTTCGAGATATTTAATATGTCAACAAGTGAAAGCGGAACATCAAGTGCCTTCAGGATTACTTCAGCCGATCATGATACCCGAGTGGAAATGGGATCGAGTCACAATGGACTTTGTGTCCGGACTGCCATTGTCAGCAAGTAAGAAGGATGCGATTTGGGTTGTTGTTGATAGACTGACTAAGTCGGCTCACTTTATCCCCATGCGTACGGATTTTTCATTGGATAAACTAGCCGAATTGTATGTTTCTCAGATTGTGAGATTACATGGAGTACCTATTTCTATCGTGTCGGATAGGGATCCGAGATTCGCCTCGCGATTTTGGAAGAAATTGCAAGAAGCTTTGGGTACCAAGCTGCATTTTAGCACCGCTTTTCATCCACAAACCGATGGTCAATCCGAGCGGATAATTCAGATACTTGAGGATATGTTGAGATGTTGCATCCTCGAGTTTAGTGGTTCATGGAACGGTATTTACCTTTGATTGAATTCGCTTACAACAATAGTTTTCAATCAAGTATTAAGATGGCACCTTACGAGGCTTTGTACGGTCGTAAATGTCGTACACCATTGTTTTGGACCGAGCTCGGTGAAAGTAAAATTTTCGGAGTCGATTTGATTAAAGATGCCGAACAGAAAGTAAGGGTAATCCGTGAAAGTCTAAAGGCAGCCACGGATCGTCAGAAATCGTATGCGGATTTGAAACGAAAAGACATTGAATATCAGGTGGGAGATAAAGTGTTTCTTAAAGTTTCGCCTTGGAAAAAGGTACTCAGATTTGGCCGAAAGGGCAAGTTGAGTCCGAGATTCATTGGGCCATACGAAATATCCGAACGAGTCGGTCCAGTTGCGTATCGATTGATTTTACCCTCTGAACTTGAAAAGATTCACGACGTCTTTCATGTTTCGATGCTTCGACGCTATAGATCTAATCCTTCGCACATAATTAGTCCATCGGAGGTTGAAATTCAAGCCGATATGAGTTATGAAGAAGAGCCGATGCGTATCCTAGCTCGTGAAGTGAAGGGGTTGCGAAACAAAAGGGTTCCGTTAGTAAAGGTGTTATGGCTCAAACACGGGATCGAGGAAGCTACTTGGGAAACCGAGAGCTCGATGAAAGAACGATACCCAAACCTATTTACCGGTAAGATTTTCGGGGACAAAAATTTCTTAAGTGGGGGAGAGTTGTGACAGCCCAAAATTGACCCTAGTCGGGAAGTGGTTTCGGGACCACAAAACCGAGTCATACTAATAATTAGCCATCATATTTGATGCTTATTATATGTATATATGCATGTGTGAAAATTTCATGCTTGAATTTTGTTAATTGTAAGTGAATTTTATTAAATAGGACTTATGTGAGAAAATTTAGAAATGTGCTAGGCAAATGTGAAGTGGCCTATTAATGCATGTTATGAAAATGATGGGTTTGCATGTCAAATTACCCAAAATATGAGCTAGTGACCGGCCATGCTATGGGTGGAAACATGTTGGATTGGCTTAGTGTGTTATGTTAGAAAGAATAAATAAAAGGGTTAGTAATTAAGTAATGAAAAGGGAGGGGTGATGAAAACAAAGTTGTCTCATCCATCTCCCCCCCTCCATTTGCCGTAGCTAGACAAAGAAAAAAAGAAGAAAGAGTGTGTTCATCTTCCTTACCTTCTTGCAAAGCCGAAACAAAAGGGGAAAGAGGAAGGAATTTGTCTAGGGCATTCGGCTATCTTGGAGGTTAAATAAGGTAGGAGTTCATGTTATTTCTATTGATTTTTATGAGAATCTAGTAGTAGTCAAGCTCTTATTGTAACCCATATGTTGATTTTTCTTTAGTTTTGGTGACAAATTGTGCATACGATATTATTGGATAAATGCTAAAAGGATGGTGTTTTGATATTTTGGATTGAAATATTAGAAAGGGGAAAATATGAGCTACCTAATTAGATATATGTGAATTTAAAAGATGGTATGAACAAATGTGGAGTTTTGCTAGTTTAGGATTATTCGGCCAAGTGTTTATGTGGTGGAAATTAAGTGTTAAATGGAATGAAAATGATATTATATGGGGGTATGTATATTCGGCCATATGAGTAAATATATAGATGATGTTAAATTTGATTATGTATAATGGGCCATATAGAGTACACATTGTGATATTAACTTTAATTATCTATAATTGATCAAGTGGGTGATATTGGTTTATATGGTTGAATTTGAATTATGAATATGTACCTTGAAATAAAATATATCATCGACTATGTTACTTTGGAAGTAAGAATGCATTCGGCCTTGAGACAATTTATAAGTATTAGTTAAGGTTCTAATGTTTTGAACAAGAATGGTTGTAAGATGAAAAGAAAATTATTAAAATATATATGAGTAATTAACAAGGGTGGTTGCCGTGTATATAATATTTATGTGTGTTTTATTGAAATATTTATTGGGTTAATTTTAGTAATTGGATCTTAGGTGATCAATAGCCGAATGGCTTAAAGTTAGTAAAAAGCATAAGGTGAATAAAAATAAAATGTTGCCGTATGCTTCTTTTGATATGAAACTATTAATGTTATGGGATATAAATAACTAGCAAGGTAATTAAACTAGTTGATTTATTTATTTAAGCTCAAGAACCTAAAGGAGAGGCGTCCAACAAGGGGAAACCGAAGGTCATCGAGTAGCCAACTGGGAATTATTTTACCCAACATAAAGTAAGTCATTAAGCATATAGTTTGTATTAATTTAAATGGTCATAACGTCTATGTAATGATGCTGAATGGAATGATAAATATATATATACATGTATGTATGTGGTGATGAAAGTGTTGAATGAAAAGAAAAGAGGTGAGATGTATTGAGTTGTTGATCTCGGCACTAAGAGTGCGGGTATAAACATTTATGATCATGAGATTGGCGCTAAGTGTGCGGGTTTAAATTGTACAACACTAAGTGTGCGAGTTTGATTATGTAGCACTAAGTGTGCGAGTTTGATTATGTAGCACTAAGTGTGCGAGTTTGATTATGTAGCACTAAGTGTGCGAGTTTGATTATATAGCACTAAGTGTGCGAGTTGATTATATAGCACTGAGTGTGCGGACTTAATATATACTTTTGAATCACTATGGACACTAAGTGTGCGACATTATTGAGTTGATCACGGACAGCGGATCGGGTAAGTACCTTGAGTTCGTGACTAATAGGCGGTATGTTTATATTTGAAGTTGAGCTTGGTAAGTTTGAACCTATGTGACAATTATAATTGAAGTCACGTACATAAGATTTATCGTGGAATAGGTGAAAGGTCGTTTAGTTGTATGATTGTAACGAAAATAAAATGATGTATGAAAATGCCTCGAATATCCTATTGATTAGTATATGGAATGTGAATGCATGACTTGGTATGAGATTGAACCGATAGGTTTGAGGAACTATGGTATGGTTCGGTATGGATGGAGTAACTAGCCTCGTTCCATTTTGCTTCCTCTTGTGATAATGTTATTAATGGATGGTAGTGCATTGCTTATGACTTACTGAGGTATATACTCACTCGGTGTTTCCTTGTCACCTATTTTAGGTTTCTTGGACTCGTCTCTTTTTGCGTGATCGGGCCGTCATCGGAGTCATCACACCGGCTAGCAACTTTTGGTATCTTCTTTTTAGTCGGTCTAGGAGAACATTTCGGCATGTATAGGCTAATATGTTTTGTTGAAATTTGGTATGTAAACTTTTAGCCATGCGAAAATGACATAAATGTTCGGTTGGATTTGGTTTTATAACGTTAGGTCGTAAGTATTGGTAATTCGATTTTTATGCCATACGTCATGGCTGATTAATTTTGGTGTTAAGATTCATGATATGGCAATAGTGTAGTAGGGAGATGTTTGACAATGATTAGCCTTTGGTATGGCTAGTCATGATTATAATTTTGTGATATGTATGATGAATTACTAGTTAGATCAATGAGAAATCACGAAATGGGCATAGTTGCTTCAGTAACAGATGCTGGCAGCAGCAGTGATGTGGGATTGAAAAATTACAAAAATTAGTAGGAATGGAATTAAATAGTGAATAAATTATGTAATCGAAGCCCGATGAGTCTATTTTCATATAGAAGTAACAAAACGATCATATGGACAGTATGTTAAGAGATATTCAGGTTCTCGTGAGACAGGGCCAGAACGGTTTCTGGGTTCCCTGTTCCGACTTTGGAAATTCATTATAAATTAACCAGAGATAATTAGGAGTCATGCCTTATATGTATAGATTCCTGTCTCAGTCTAGTTTCTATAGAAACAAACGGCATCAGTATTGAAGCTCTGTGCAGGGAGTTATCCAAATCGTAATGCATGAAGGTCAGTGTAGTCACACCCTGTAATAAGGGAGAATTTAACTAATAAACTGTACTAATTGGCCTGACCAAAAATTCTACAAAAATTCTACCATATAGGTATATGAGTCTAGTTCCAGGGAAAATTTACGGAACTGGATGTCGAGTTTCAGAACTCAAGATATGATTTTTAAAGCGACTAGTACGCAGATTGGCAGCTTGTCTGGGAAATGTCAAATAAGTGGTTTGAAGTCTGTTAACACCTCGTGTTCGACTCCGGCGACGGTCTCGGGTTCGGGGTGTTACAAGACTATTTCAAATTACCCTTAAATTCCCAAGCTCAAACACTTAAGAACTTACCATTTGAGCTTAGAACATATCATGACCACATCATATCTTACTAAATCAACTCATCATGTCCTATTATAATTGAATTTACTCAACGTTTAAACACTTAAAACTTACCTCGGAAGTTGCCGAACGATTACGACGGCTCTTCGATCACTTTTTTTCCTTTCCCTTATCCAACTTTGATCCTCTTGAGCTAAATCAAACAAATTTACTTCTCAATCAAACATATATATATATGGCAACCATATACATTTCAAAAACCAATTCGTTCGTATCATTTGTCCATATATTAGCTTTTAGCATATTTGGTCATGAGAGTGACCTATTTAACTTTCAAGCATTCATTTCTAATTTTAATTAAAGAATGCCGAATGCCATTAGCTACTAATGCCACACACACACACGTGCATAAAATTCATCCATACATAACCTCTAGCTCATTCGGTCATTCATCTCTCAAACCTATCAAAGTTTCATGTCGAACTTCCCTGGCCGAATACACATATAAGCACATAATGCACATTTAGAATTTTTTTTTATTTACTTCATGATACATTCGGCCTTGGCAATAATTTCATTAGAAATCCCTATTAGCCACTTCATCAATCAATTATATCATCTACTTAATATTTCATAACTTATCATGCTAGCTGAATATTATTTATTCAAGTTCATCATCTTCATATTCGGCATTAGCATCAAATATAATAGCCCATTTCTTCCCACTTTGAATCTATGCATCCATTTAATCATAGTTTGTTCAAGCACTCATACAACAAGATTCATCCAATTTAACAAGAAACAAAAACTTTATTCCTCCATAGCTACAATGGCCGAAAGATCTAGACATCTCAATACCGAAATTTCTAACATGGGTTGCCTAAAGAATTTGGTAGGGAGTTCAAATTTAGCTAGCATTTCAAGTAACTTAACACATCCATATAGCTAACATGCTAATAGTCTCAAGGCTTCAACTAAAACTTTTGAAGCCTCTTAGTCGAATACTAACTCTCTAATAATCCCAAATCCATCCATGAGATAGTTAGAATTTAGACTAATCATCCAAGGGATGTATGAACTTTCAAAGCAACACTAAACATACCTTAATCTAGTGAGCCTTCATAGCCGATTTTTCTCTAAGCTCATTCCCTTCCTTTCTTTCTTCTATTCGGCCAAAGATGTTCAAGGATGAACACTTTTTTTTTCTTTGTTTCCTTTCTTCCATTCACGGCAAAGGGGGGGCATGGATGAGACCATTTTTTTTTTCATCACTCCACCTTTTTGCATTACTTTAATCCTAACCCCTTTTTTTATTCTTTCTAACATAACTCACTAACACAACATGTTTGCAACATGTTTCCACCCATAGCATGGCCGGCCACTATGCTTTAATTTTGGGTAATTTGACATGCAAACCCATCATTTCACAACATGCATTATTAGGCCACTTTACATTTGCCTAGCACATTTCTAAATTTTCTCACATAAGTCCTATTTGATAAAATTCACTTACTATTAACAAAATTCAAACATGAAATTTTCACACATGCATATGTACATATAATGAGCATCAACTATGACGGTTAATTATCTTTATGACTCGGTTTGGTGGTCCCGAAACCACTTTTCGACTAGGGTCACTTTAGGGGTGTCACAGGCTAGCATACTTATAAGACTTTGCATGAAATCACATAATACAAGAGTTTGCTTAGCAACAATCAACATAAGTTCACAAAGCACACATGATATCATAGGATTACATACAAAGGAATGGGTTCGCTAAATATGAACAATTTGTAGATATATCATGCTTTTGTAAATAGACGAAATTGGCAATTATAAGGAACATGCATGTGTAACACATAGGTTTGTGTAAGTGTACACAGTCGCTATCAAGTAATAAGTAAGTATTAAGTTATCATCTCCACAGGGATTGTATTTGTGATAAGTCACTTAATCTGTAAAATTATATTAACAATTTGGTGAATAAAAACACAATTCAGTTGAGAACTGATGATTAAAATATATTAAACTAAATGCAATGATCCCTAATGCAAATTAACTTAAGTATGTAAACTATATGAATGAAATAGATTTTAGCAAAATAAACACAATTTGCAACAATTATAACATAAATAAACTAGGACAATTACTTTAATTAAACTCAAATTATTATCAACATGCTTAATAATATTCGGAAAAACATTTCATGGCAACTCGATCTTTCATGAGTTCGGAAACCATGTTAGGTCCTTTCGGAATCCTTTACTTAGTAAATAAACATTTTAATGATCCTTATTTACTAAGGGTTCCTTAGTATTCATGCGAGGTAACAGAGATGTGTTAGGTTTGAAACCGTTTAATCACACAAATCTAAAAACTATGTAGATAACAGAGCCTAGTTAGGGTTGTTATACAACTTGCAATTTAATCGGGTTAGGATATAAATTGAGCATGCACATTTCAATTATGCGTCCACTAGCCGTTGTCTGGTTAGGATCTGTGACAGCCCTAAAGTGACCCTAGTCGGAAAGCGGTTTCGGGACCGCTAAACCGAATCACCGAAGTATTTGAATATGACATTTATTGTCTAAAATGTGTGAATATGAATGTGTGGAAGTTTTAAGCTTCGATATAGTCGATTGCATGTGAATTCAACTAATAGGACTTATGTATGACACTTTTAAAATGTGATAGTTTAATCTATAAGGATCAATTAATACATGCTATAAGAATGAAGGGTTTGCATGTCAAATATCTATTTATTATGAGTAGTGGCCGGCCATGGATGGGTCATAGATGATAATATGAATTTTCTATTAGCATTATGGGTTTAGAAAATAAAATAGTGAATTAAGAATGATAAAACATGAGGTGAGTGGGAGGAGAAACCAAAGTTGTCTCCCCCTTACTCCCCATTGCCGTGACTAGAGAAAGAGGAGGAAAAACAAAGTTCTTTCTTTGTTGTTCAACTTGGCCGAATAGAAGAAACAAAGGAGGGGAAGAATTTCGGTCACTTGAATCCTTAGGAAGGTTAGTATAATGTGTTGAAATTGTGAAATAATTACTTGTTTTAGGTAAATTATCATGGTTCTTGCTTAGCCCATGCAAAAATTTCCACTTTTGATGGGTGAATAGAGCCTTCGGCTATGGTTATAAGGGAAGGAATTTTGAGTTTTTACTTGAATCTTGATGATGAATGTATTGAGGAAAGAACTTGGTCTTTCTAAAAATATGAATGGTTAAAGCTCATACTAGTAATAGCCAAATTAAAGAATGCTTGATGTCAAGAGTAAATGTTGTTCATGTTATTCGGATGAGAAAGGGTAGTTAGGTGAAGTAGAGTCTAGCAAATGAGCACATATGTGCACTAGTTGCTAAATGAAGAAAAATCGGCTAACAAGGGTGTACTAAGGCCGAATATGATTTTGAACATTATTGAGTAATGTATGTGTTTTGAATCGATGGAATGGAGAGGATGCTTTAATTGTGTTATGAACAATTATATGTTAAATTAAGGTTTGCTAAGCTAGCTATTAAGGTGAAGTGCAAATGTTAGTATGTGATTACTAGTGTATATATGGTATTAGCCGAGTTTTGAACTTGAAACAAAATGGTATTTAGTCAATACAAGTAACCATATTTGTAGAATGTATTAAGTATATAATTGGTCTCAACATAGACATGCATATTCGGCCACATGAGATAGATTGGTGTTGCATGTATTCGGTTAGAGGCAAGCATATTGATGCTTTTATCTTGGCTTAGATAATCGGCTAAAAGAGAGTGTGGGCTAATATATTGAGTTTGATTCATGATTTCATATATATGTGACTCTAATGTCTAATGTATATATGGGCTAAGTACCTTGAGTTTCTCTTTTTGATGTTCAAATAATTAAATCAATTTATTTGTTAAATTAAGCTCAAGAGCAAAGGGGAACTAAATCCGATAAAGGGAAGGAAAAAGTGATCGAATAGCTGTCGAAATCGTTCGACAACATCCGAGGTAAGTTTTCGAGTAATGGAACTTAGATTATGGTTCGATTAGATCATGTTATAAGCAAATCAGAATCATGCTCTTGCATGTGGCTATTGAGCCAAAAATGGTAATGCTTGATAAGTGACTTGTGTTTGAATTCTAATTATGAAAATGAAATATAGATGTGTCATGATTTATGGTTATGTGCATGAATATTCGGATGATAACCGGGCTAAGTCCCGAAGGCATTTGTGCTAGTGACTAATTCCGGGCTAAGTCCCAAAGGCATTTGTGCTAGTGACTAATTCCGAGCTAAGTCCTGAAGGCATTTGTGCGAGTTACTATATCCGGGCTAAGTCCCAAAGGCATTTGTACGAGTTACTATGTCCGGGCTAAGTCCCGAAGGCATTTGAGCGAGTAGCTATGTCCGGCTAAATCCCGAAGGTACTTGGTTGGGGAATGAGCGATCTTGCTGTAGTAATTTCAATTAATACGCTCGTAAAATCCCAATGATGAGGTATGTTTTGTATATGCATTGGAATAGTTGATTCCTTTTAAATATTATTCGCTCAGTCGATTAATAAGCTTCCGGCCTTTGGTTAAGTTGATCCCTTATGCATGAATATAAGGGTTGGAAATGTGAAGTAGGAATGATTTTGAGAATATGTGTATATGAATTATCCGTTTAGTCATATGAATGCTATACTTCAATTGTGCCTAATTTCATTGCTCAAAACTTACTAAGCATTAAATGCTTACTCCGTTCTTTGAATCTCTGTTTTATAGATTTTGGTTCGTCAGCTATCGGACTCGGGATTGTCAAAGTCGAAGTCATCCACACTATCAAAGCCCTTTTGGTACACTTTTGGTTGAACTCTGAAAATGGCATGTATAGAACTACCCTTGTTGTTGTTGGTCATGTACCCTTTGGTTTTGTATAAATTTGGATAGCCATGCGAAAATGGCTTATATATACTTTGAGCATAGCATTATAATCATTTTGTATGTTGTTCATTGAGAGGTATGGAAATTTTTGGTAACGATTAGCCATTGGAATGGTTAATCATGATCATTTTGGTGCTTTGTATGACAAATTCTAGTTGATTCATGGAAAACCATGAAATAGGTAAAGTTTACCTTAAAAACAGATGCTGACAGCAGCAGTGGTGTCGATTTGAAAAATCACTAAAAATATTAGGAATGGAATTAAATAGTGAATAAATTATGTAATCGAACCTTGATGAATCTATTTTTATATGAAAGTAACGAAACGATCATATGAGCCGTATTTTATGAGATGCTTAAGTTTTCGTGAAACAGGGCCAGAGCGATTTCTGGATCCCCTGTTCTGACTTTGGAAATTCACTATAAATTAACCAGAGATAATTAGAAGTTATTCCCTATATGTACAGATTCCTTTTCCAGTATAGTTTCTTTAGAAACAAACGGCATAAGTATTGAAGCCCTGTACAAGGAGATATCTAAGTCGTAATGCATGAAGGTCAGAGTAGTCGAACCCTGAAACAGGGGAGACTTTAACTAATAAACTGTACTAATTGGCTTGACCAAAAATTCTAGAAAAATATTTGTAGATGGATATATGAGTCTAGTTTTAGGTAAAATTTACGAAACTGGTTTTCGAGTTTTGGAACTCAAGATATGATTTTTAAGGTGACAGTGACGCAGTTAGCCAGCTTGTCTAGAAATTTTTAAAATGGTGTGTGAAAATAAATGAATTAAGTCTGTTAGCACCTCGTGTTCGACTTCGGCAATGGTCTCGGGTACGGGGTGTTACAATTTTATTGGTATCAGAGCCACGGTTTAGTCGATTCTAGGACTACCGTAATACGTTTGGGTCTAGCTATACATGCCATTATGTGATTATTTGATAGTGTGGTGATTTCTGACAATTGAAAAATGTGTTTATTTATAGTAATGGATCCCGATCCCAACCGAGTGGTAGCTGATGATCTTGAGAGTGTAGCGCTTGCTCCCGCACAAGGGACAGCGCCGGCGGACTCTCAACCTATTGCTAGTAATCCGAATGATGAAGCTAGACAAGCTTTTTATAGCGTGATGAATGATTGGTTCAACCAATACATTCGAACTAATACGGCTGTTCCACAACCTCCATTCCCGACTAATACCACCCCCGCACCTACAATACCTCCGGCAACTGACCAAATAAGGTCAAATAAGCCCCTAGTGGACAGAATCCGAAAACACGGGGCTACTGAATTTAAAGCTACGGACAGCGATGATGCCGAGCAAGCTGAATTTTGGTTGGACAACACTATTCGGGTACTCGATGAGCTATCTTGCACACCCGATGAGTGCCTAAAGTGTACTATCTCCTTGCTACGTGATTCTGCCTACTATTGGTGGAATACGTTGACTTCTGTTGTGCCCAGAGAGCAAGTAACTTGGGAGTTTTTCCAAACTGAGTTTCGGAAAAAAGTATATCAGTCAGAGATTCATGGATCAAAAACGAAAGGAATTTCTTGAACTTAAACAAGGTTCCATGTCGGTTACCGATTATGAACGAAAGTTTGTAAGGCTTAGCCAGTACGCTCAAGAATGCATTTCTTCAGAAGCCGTGATGTGTAAACGTTTCGAGGATGGACTGAATGATAATATAAAGCTGTATGTTGGCATTTTGGAAATCCGAGAATTTATGGTACTTGTCGAGCGAGCTTGCAAAGTCGAGAAGCTCAGTATGGAGAAAAGAAAAGCTGATATGGGAGCAAAGGAGTTTCGTAAGAGGTCTTCGGGGAGGCCCTTTCAACAGTCATCGAAGAAATTTAGAGATGATTTAGGTCGATCTAGAGACACTTCGGGTTTTTCTAGACGAGATCGTGATCGACCCCCTGTGAGTGCACGAGTCACTTCGGTCGCCAGTGTTGGAAATGATCGTCGAGACAGAACGGAGTGTCAGTATTGTGGTAAATGGCATTCGGGGAGTTGTAGATTCCATGACCGCTCCTGTTACAAGTGCGGATCAGCTGACCACTTTATTAAAGATTGCCCGAGATTGTCTTAACAGAATGTAAATCAGAGTGGGAAACCTGGTGCTACTACTGCTCGGGGTAGACCATCTAGAAATACGGGCAATGCTAGTGGCGGTCAGAGAGGATCTAGAGATGCTACAACCAGATCTGAGGCTCGTGCTCCTGCTAGAGCTTACGCTATACGCGCACGCGAGGATGCTTCCTCGCCAGATGTTATTACTGGTACTTTTACTCTCTTTGATACTAATGTGATTGCTTTGATTGACCCTGGTTCTACTCATTCTTATATATGTGAAACCTTAGCATCCAGTAAGACTCTACCTGTTGAGTCTACTGAGTTTGTAATTCGGGTGTCAAATCCTAGTAATCCGAGGTTCCTGTTTTCCGGCCGATTTGATGCTTTTACCGTTTGACGAATTTGATGTTATCCTCGGTATGGATTGGTTGACCGTACATGATGTAATTGTAAATTGCAAAAGAAAAACCATCGATTTAAGGTGTGTAAATAACGAGATAAGCCGAGTTGAGTCTACTGACTTGAATAGGTTGCCAGCTGTAATATCATTGATGTTGGCTCAGAAATATGTAAGAAAGGGGTGTGAAGCATACCTTGCGTATGTACTTGATGACAAAGAGTTAGAAAAGAAGCCTGAATTTGTGCCAGTGGTTTGTGAATACCTGGATGTTTTTCCCAAAGAATTACCGGGTTTACCACCTGTTCGGGAGGTAGAGTTTGGTATTGAGCTTGTACCTGGGACTACACCGATTTCGATAGCTCCGTATCGTATGGCACCAACCGAGTTAAAAGAGTTGAAGGCTCAGTTGCAAGAGTTGACGGATAGGGGTTTCGCTCGACCAAGTTTCTCACCTTGGGGTGCACCAGTATTGTTTGTGAAAAAGAAAGACGGAACCATGCGGTTGTGCATCGACTATCGTCAGCTGAATAAAGTGACAATAAAGAATAAATATCCGTTACCGCGTATTGATGATTTGTTTGATCAACTAAAGGGAGCCTCGGTGTTTTCAAAGATAGATTTGAGATCGGGATATTATCAGTTGCGAATTCGAGATTCGGATATACCCAAAACTGCTTTCAGAACGAGATACGGTCACTACGAATTCTTAGTGATGCCGTTTGGGCTTACTAATGCCCCCGCGGTATTTATGGATTTGATGAATCAGATCTTCAGACCGTATTTGGATCGGTTTGTAGTTGTGTTTATCGATGATATTTTGGTCTATTCGAGAAATGAAACCGATCATGCTGAACACCTGGGATTAGTGTTGCAAATTTTACGGGATAAGCAGTTATATGCTAAGTTCAGTAAGTGTGAGTTCTGGTTAAGAGAGGTTAGCTTCTTGGGTCATGTGGTGTCTGCATCGGGTATTCGAGTTGATCCGAACAAAATTTCGGCCATACTTAACTAGAAGCCTCCAAGAAATATTACTGAAGTTCGGAGCTTTTTGGGACTTGCCAGTTACTACAGACACTTTGTAAAGGGTTTCTCGATGATAGCCACACCAATGACGAAACAACTTCAGAAAGATGTTAAGTTTGAATGGACAGAAAAGTGTCAGAAAAGTTTCGATCAACTGAAAACTTGTTTGACTGAAGCTCCAGTACTAGTGCAGCCCAAATCAGGCAAAGAGTTTGTCATTTATAGTGATGCATCCCTACTTGGGTTGGGTTGCGTATTGATGCAAGAGGGTCGAGTTGTAGCTTATGCGTCGAGACAACTGAAGCCACATGAGAAAAATTATCTGACCCATGATCTTGAACTAGCTGCCATCGTGTTCGCTTTGAAAATATGACGACATTACTTATTTGGTGAGAAGTGCCATGTATATTCGGATCACAAAAGTCTCAAATATTTGATGACACAAAGAGACTTGAATCTGCGACAAAGACATTGGCTCGAGTTGTTGAAAGATTATGAGCTTGTCATTGACTATCACCCGGGAAAGGCTAATGTGGTTGCGGATGCCTTAAGTCGTAAATCACTGTTTGCTTTACGAGCGATGAATGTACACTTGTCTGTTCTATCCGACAATGTGTTAGTGGCAGAATTAAAGGCCAAACCATTGTTGATACATCAAATTCGTGAAGCTCAGAAAGTCGGTGATGAACTGGTTGCAAAACGGGCTGAATGTGTTTCGAATATGGAATCAGAGTTTCAAATTGATGATGACGATTGTTTGAGGTTCAGAAGTCATTTGTGCGTTCCAAGAAATTCAGAACTTATTTCGATGATTCTGAACGAAGCTCATTGTAGCCGAATGTCAATTCACCCGGGGAGTACGAAAATGTACAACGATCTGAGACGTCAGTTTTGGTGGCATGGTATGAAACGAGACATTTCCGATTTTGTTTCGAAGTGCTTAGTATGTCAGCAAGTGAAGGCGGAACATCAAGTGCCTACGGGTTTACTTCAGCCGATCATGATACCTGAATGGAAATGGGATCGAGTCACGATGGATTTTGTATCTGGGTTGCCAGTGTCGGCAAGTAAGAAAGATGCGATTTGGGTTGTTGTTGATAGACTGACTAAGTCGGCTCACTTTATCCCCGTACGCACGGATTTTTCATTGGATAAACTAGCTGAATTGTATGTTTCTCAGATTGTGAGATTACACGGGGTACCTATTTCTATTGTGTCGGATAGAGATCCGAGATTCACCTCACGATTTTGGAAGAAATTGCAAGAAGCTTTGGGTACCAAGTTGCATTTTAGCACCGCTTTTCACCCCCAAACCGATGGTCAATCCGAGCGGATAATTCAGATACTTGAGGATATGTTGAGATGTTGCATCCTCGAGTTTAGTGGTTCATAGGAGCGGTATTTACCTTTGATTGAATTTGCTTACAACAATAGTTTTCAATCAAGTATTAAGATGGCACCTTACGACGCTTTGTACGGTCGTAAATGCCGTACACCATTGTTTTGGACCGAGCTCTGTGAAAGTAAAATTTTCGGAGTTGATTTGATTAAAGATGCTGAACAGAAAGTAAAAGTAATCCGTGAAAGTCTGAAGGCAGCCACAGATCGTCAGAAGTCGTACGCGGATTTGAAACGAAAAGACATTAAGTATTAGGTGGGAGACAAAGTGTTTCTTAAAGTTTCACCTTGGAAAAAGATACTCAGATTTGGCCGTAAGGGCAAATTGAGTCCGAGATTCATTGGGCCGTATGAAATCTCCGAACGAGTTGTTCTAGTTGCATATAGGTTGCTTTTACCCCCTGAACTTGAAAGGATCCACAACGTTTTTCATGTTTCGATGCTTCGACGTTACAGATTTGATCCTTCGCACATAATAAGTCCCTCCGAGGTTGAAATTCAAGCCGATATGAGTTATGAAGAAGAACCAATTCGTATCCTAGCTCGTGAAGTGAAAGAGTTGCGAAACAAAAAGGTTCCTTTAGTAAAAGTGTTATGGCTCAAACACGGGATGGAAGAAGCTACTTGGGAACCCGAGAACTCCATGAAAGAAAGATACCCAAACCTATTTACCGGTAAGATTTTCGAGGACGAAAATTTCTTAAGTGGGGGAGAGTTGTGACAGCCCTAAAGTGACCCTAGTCAGAAAGCGATTTCGGGACTGCTAAACCGAATCACCGAAGTATTTGAATATGATATTAATTGTCTAAAATGTGTGAATATGAATGTGTGGAAGTTTTAATCTTCGATATAGTCGATTGCATGTGAATTTAGCTAATAGGACTTATGTATGACACTTTTAAAATGTGATAGTTTAATCTATAAGGATCAATTAATACATGCTATAAGATTGAAGGGTTTGCATGTCAAATATCCATTTATTATGAGTAGTGGCCGGCCATGGATGGGTCATAGATGATAATATGAATTTTCTATTAGCATTATGGGTTTAGAAAATAAAATAGTGAATTAAGAATGATAAAACAAGAGGTGAGTGGGAGGAGAAACCAAAGTTGTCTCCCCCTTACTCCCCATTGCCGTGACTAGAGAAAGAGGAGGAAAAACAAAGTTCTTTCTTTGTTGTTCAACTTGGCCGAATAGAAGAAACAAAGGAGGGGAAGAATTTTGGTCACTTGAATCCTTAGCAAGGTTAGTATATTGTGTTGAAATTGTGAAATAATTACTTGTTTTAGGTAAATTATCATGGTTCTTGCTTAGCCCATACAAAAATTTCCACTTTTGATGGGTGAATAGAGCCTTCGGCTATGGTTATAAGGGAAGGACTTTTGATTGTTTTACTTGAATCTTGATGATAAATGTATTGAGGAAAGAACTTGGTCTTTCTAAAAATATGAATGGTTAAAGCTCATACTAGTAATAGCCGAATTAAAGAATGCTTGATGTCAAGAGTAAATGTTGTTCATGTTATTCGGATGAGAAAGGGTAGTTAGGTGAAGTAGAGTCTAGCAAATGAGCACATATGTGCACTAGTTGCTAAATGAAGAAAAATCGGCTAACAAGGGTGTACTAAGGCCGAATATGATTTTGAACATTATTGAGTAATGTATGTGTTTTGAATCGATGGAATGGAGAGGATGCTTTAATTGTGTTATGAATAATTATATGTTAAATTAAGGTTTGCTAAGCTAGCTATTAAGGTGAAGTGCAAATGTTAGTATGTGATTGCTAGTGTATATATGGTATTAGCCGAGTTTTGAACTTGAAACAAAATGGTATTTAGTCAATACAAGTAACCATATTTGTAGAATGTATTAAGTATATAATTGGCCTCAACATAGACATGCATATTCGGCCACATGAGATAGATTGGTGTTGCATGTATTCAGTTAGAGGCAAGCATATTGATGCTTTTATCTTGGCTTAGATAATCGGCTAAAAGAGAGTGTGGGCTAATATATTGAGTTTGATTCATGATTTCATGTATATGTGACTCTAATGTCTAATGTATATATGGGCTAAGTACCTTGTGTTTCTCTTTTTGATGTTCAAATAATTAAATCAATTTATTTGTTAAATTAAGCTCAAGAGCAAAGGGGAACTAAATCCGATAAAGGGAAGGAAAAAGTGATCGAATAGCCGTCGAAATCGTTCGACAACATCCGAGGTAAGTTTTCGAGTATTGGAACTTAGATTATGGTTCGATTAGATCATGTTATAAGCAAATCACAATCATGCTCTTGTATGTGGCTATTGAGCCGAAAATGGTAATGCTTGATAACTGACTTGTGTTTGAATTCTAATTATGAAAATGAAATATAGATGTGTCATGATTTATGGTTATGTGCATGAATATTCGGATGATAACCGGGCTAAGTCCCGAAGGCATTTATGCTAGTGACTAATTCCGGGCTAAGTCCCGAAGGCATTTGTGCTAGTGACTAATTCCGGGCTAAGTCCCGAAGGCATTTGTGCGAGTTACTATATCCGGGCTAAGTCCCGAAGGCATTTGTACGAGTTACTATGTCCGGGCTAAGTCCCGAAGGCATTTGAGCGAGTAGCTATGTCCGGCTAAATCCCGAAGGTACTTGGTTGGGGAATGAGCGATCTTGATGTAATAATTTCAATTAATACGCTCGTAAAATCCCAATGATGAGGTATGTTTTGTATATGCATTGGAATAGTTGATTCCTTTTAAATATTATTCGCTCAGTCGATTAATAAGCTTCCGGCCTTCGGTTAAGTTGATCCCTTATGCATGAATATAAGGGTTGGAAATGTGAAGTAGGAATGATTTTGAGAATATGTGTATATGAATTATCCGTTTAGTCATATGAATGCTATACTTCAATTGTGCCTAATTTCATTGCTCAAAACTTACTAAGCATTAAATGCTTACTCCGTTCTTTGAATCTCTGTTTTATAGATTTTGGTTCGTCAGCTATTGGACTCGGGATTGTCGAAGTCGAAGTCGTCCACACTATCAAAGCCCTTTTGGTACACTTTTGGTTGAACTCTGAAAATGGCATGTATAGGACTACCCTTGTTGTTGTTGGTCATGTACCCTTTGGTTTTGAATAAATTTGGATAGCCATGCGAAAATGGCTTATATATACTTTGAGCATAGCATTATAATCGTTTTGTATGTTGTTCATTGAGAGGTATGGAAATTTTTGGTAATGATTAGCAATCGGAATGGTTAATCATGATCATTTTGGTGCTTTGTATGACAAATTCTAGTTGATTCATGGAAAACCATGAAATAGGTAAAGTTTACCTTAAAAACAGATGCTGACAACAGTAGTGGTGTGGATTTGAAAAATCACTAAAAATAGTAGGAATGAAATTAAATAGTGAATAAATTATGTAATCGAACCTTGATGAATCTATTTTCATATGAAAGTAACGAAACGATCATATGAGCCGTATTTTATGAGATGCTTAAGTTTTCGTAAAATAGGGCCAAAGCGATTTCTGAATCCCCTGTTCTTACTTTGGAAATTCACTATAAATTAACCAGAGATAATTAGAAGTCATGCTCTATATGTACAGATTCCTTTTCTAGTATAGTTTCTTTAGAAGCAAACGGCATAAGTATTGAAGCCTTGTACAAGGAGATATCTAAGTCGTAATGCATGAAGGTCAGAGTAGTCGAATCCTGAAACAGGGGAGACTTTAACTAATAAACTGTACTAATTGGCTCGACCAAAAATTCTAGAAAAAAATTTGTAGATGGATATGAGTCTAGTTTCAGGTAAAATTTACAAAACTGGTTTTCTAGTTTTGGAACTCAAGATATGATTTTTAAGGTGACAGTGACGCAGTTAGCCAGCTTGTCTGGAAATTTTTAAAATGGTCTGTGAAAATAAATGAATTAAGTCTGTTAGCACCTCGTGCTCGACTCCGGCAACGGTCTCGGGTACGGGGTGTTACAGGATCGCTCAGCTAATTCAGGTTCATTTTAAACACATATGAATGAAATATAGACTTGAATTTAATTGAAGACATGATCGGTTAAGGCACAAACATTATAAGCATGAATCTAATAAATATTATTTAATTAAAGCAATCATCCTAGCTTAAACAAAATTAAGCTAACATTGTTGTAAACAAGAGCAAAGAACACATAGCAAACTTCTTTAAATTAAATTAAAGAGAAGAAAGATTAAACCCAATTTAGAGTAGCTGTCACCCAAGACTCTGACTGACGAGGCTCCTTCTTTCCTTTGCTTGGCTCCTTTACTGATGGCTCTCCAAGGTGGCCGACCAAGGGTTCTTTAAGAGGCTCAAATGCTAAAATCTTTATGAAAAGATGATGATAGGCATGTGGTGTAACAGTCTAGTTTAGACCCTAGTCAGAATAGTGGTTTCAGGACCACAAATTTGAGTAAAATTTTAATATTATTTTCCATGCTTATGGTATATAAATTAATATGTGTGAAAATTTCGTATGAAAATTTAATCGGTTGTGTGCTCAATTTGATAAAAGGACCTAATCGCGTAAATTATAAAGTGGCCTTCTAATTGTTAAAATGCCTATTTGATATGGTTTATTAATTATGAGGTCCTTATGAGGTTATTTGACCATGGAATGAATTAAATGACATAAATGGGCGTTAGTTGGTGGAATTTTAATGATTTATAATAAGGTTAAATTGGTAAAATGTATATTAATGTTATATTAAATAAAACCAAAGTTAATTTTAGTTTAATTTCTTCATTCAATGCAGAAAATACAATAAAAAGAAAAGGGAAAAAGAATTCTAGGGTTTGACCATTGTTTTGCATGATTGAGGTATGTGTTCTGATCCGATTTTTATATTTTCTACATTTTTGTGATCATTGCTTAGTGTTCTATCAAGCTCATGCCCCAATTTCTGATTTTGTTGATGATTTTGAGTTATGCCATTGTTGATAATGCGAGCTTTATGAAGTTAGTTGTTGGTAAATGAAAGATATGTTTCGGGTTAACATATTTTGTGTTCGAATTTTTGATGAAATTGAGTAAAATGGGCTAAATTATGCAATTTGAAAATTGAGGGACTAAAATGTGAAATAAATGAAATATATGGACTTGTATGAACTCCATAAAAATTTGACTAAGCATGTGTAAAAGGAAATTATGTGTATTTTGTGATTTTGTGAAATAGGGCCTAAATTGTCAAAATATAAAAATATGAAGGTTAATTTGCACAATGCCCTAAATATGTGTTTTAGGATTGATTTGATTGATTTGGTGAATAAAAGAGTTAAATTTGAATTTATATAGATCAAGAAACAAAGAAAATGGAATTAGATCGAGGGAAAATGAAAGTCGTTGATTAGTCGCTCGTTTCCGTTCATTTCCGTACGAGGTAAGTTGATATACAAATAAATGTATTTTGGATTGAATTATTATTGATTATATGCTTTTGAACAATGTTTTATGATTATAACTGTTGAGAATGACTCATCTGAGAAAGTATCGACAAAGTTCCAATGTCCGAAAAGCCCCTATGAACCATAGGAATAGTTAGGATACATATGTCATGACATATGATCTGGTATTTGTTTTCGTGGTAGACCATGTCTGGGACGTTGGCATCGACTTATGATTTACGTGTAAGACCACGTCTGAGAAGTTGGCATCATATTTGATTTCGTGTAATACCGTGTCTAGGACAGTGGCATCGATAGTTGATTACATGTAAGACCACATCTGGGATGTTGGCGTAGTACTAGCTTTTCGAGTTATCCATGTATCCTTATGATTCCGAATGATTCAACAGGCATTCCAAGATATGAATGATTATATGAAGTGCGTATTCTATATAGGTACGTTTGAATTGTATACTATGTTGAGAATGAAAGGTAAATACATGTACCTTTGTGAACATATGGTATAATAATGAGAAAATATGTTATATGAGCAAATGGATTGGAAATATATGAATTGTATGTGAATTATGTGTTATATGTTAGTATCATGGCCATGAAGTATATGCATTTTATGATGTTTATATGCTTAAGTTGATAAATTTATTTGTATATGGCTTACTAAGCTTTTAAAAGCTTACTTTGTGTGTGTTTGCATTGTTTTATAGATATCATAGCTATCGAGAGCTTGGGGATCGTCGAGGATCGCCACCACATTATTGAACTACATTTTGGTACCTTTTGAAAATGTATATATTGAAGTACGTCATGTATGGTCTAGAAGTATGTGAATATGTTTTGTGATGTGTATATTTAGCCATGTGATTTGGCTTGGTTTTTGGTTATGTATTTGAATGTGTTTTTGGTATGAAATATGTTATGCAATATTATCTATATGAAGTGCTTTGGATGACCAAGAGGTTGGTCAATTAGGTAAGTTTTTGGAATGTGGTTTGATAAACCATAAATTATACATATTTTTACCCCATGTTTAATGCATTTTATAGATGATTTCTCATTAGAATTGGTGAATTCGATGCTCCTAATACTTTAATTTCATGTTTTATACTTAGGAGAGCATAGGAGAGTGAAAAGAATGAGAAATGGGCCAAAAACGGAGAAAATGGGCCAAAGTACGAAATCAACACGGCTTGGACCTCCTCACATGGGCAAACCATAGGTCGTGTCAATTTGGCAGTTATCAGTAATAGAGGCATTTTCGAGATTCGGAACACCTAGAGCAATTATCAGTGACAGGGGCACTCATTTTTGTAATACCCAATTTGAAAAAACCCTTAAGAAATATGGAGTTCATCATAAAACAGCCACCCCATACCATCCTCAAACTAATGGACAAGTTGAAGTAGCAAACCGAGAAGTCAAACGGATCATTGAAAAAACAGTAGAATCAAACAGAAAAGACTGGGCAATGAAAGTAGACGATGCCTTATGGGCTTACAGAACTGCTTTTAAGACTCCTATAGAGATATCACCTTACAGACTTGTTTGTGGAAAAAGTTGTTGTCTACCATTCAAACTAGAGCATAAAGCTTTTTGGGCTATTAAATTTCTAAACCTTGATCCCAAACTTGCAAGAAAAAATAGGTTGATGCAGCTGAACGAGCTTGATGAATGGTGAGCCAATGCATACGAAAATTCATGCCTATACAAGGAAGCAACAAATCGGCGCCATGATGTTCGTTTAAAGCAACGAAAACAATTTGAAGTTGGAGATCTCCTCTTACTATACAACTCAAGACTCAAATTGTTTCCCAGGAAACTATAATCACGATGGTCAGGACCCTTTGTAATTCAATATGTTCTTCCATATGGCACAATAGAGGTAAGTCACCCTCATACGGTACTTTCAAAGTAAATGGACACTGTCTGAAACTTTATAATGGTAAGAATTTTAAAGTCGATGGAGAGGAGCTACGACTCCACAAACCGCCCTCAATAAACCAACAAGGTAACAGTTGAGCTTAGACTATAAACAAGCGCTTCTTGGGAGGCAACTTGAATACTAACGGTTTTAAATTATTTAAATTTCAAGTTTTAAACATTTAGGCCACTAACAGAGTACTTGAAGCACAGGTTCCCAACTCCACAAGGCCTAGCACACGACCGTAGTTAAGGCCGTGTGACAAACACGGATGGAAACACGACCGTACGATATGGTCGTGCAAAAACAGGGTAGAAGATTTCCCTAAACACGGACTGCGATAAAACGCCATGGCCATGCGACATGGCCGTGGTCAAATTTTCCAAATAAACAGGGGCGTGCGACATGATCACATAGCCACACGGCCTATGCACACGGGCGTGCCAGAAGGCTGTGTGATGACATCTTAATTCGCGATAAACACGGTCGAGCCACGGCGCACACGGGCGTGTACCCCGGTCGTGCCATTTGAAGAATCAAAATAATCTTTTTATTTTCCTCCCATTAAGTTTTTAAGATTCATTTCTTTCCCTTTTAAACACGACTTATCTTTGTGACTACTATCAGATTATTCCTTTCACTCTTTTTTTATCATTCAGAGTCATGCCTGGCATCTAGATTTATTTCCAATACTCGATCTCACCAATCCAAGAATAACATCCATTCTTAATACAGGAAGTTCCACTTCTCCCCCTCTCTTATTCTTATACTTTAATATATATCTTTGTACATTGAGGGCAATGTACATCTTAAGTGTGGGGGGAGAGCATTTATGTCATTATCAGGAAAATCCCTGAATGATTACCTTGTTCTCTTGAAAAGCTCTCATATCATATTTAGGATAAATTTTAGTTGATTTATGATTTTGATTGATATATCTTGAATTAAAACATATGGATTTATGCATTGATTGTTTAAACTTTAAGACATTAGAGAATCAACCATGATAAGTTGATTTTTAAGAATTTAAAATTATATGTTGTTTCCCCAAGTCTAGGTATTACTTTGAATTGGAATTCACAAGTCTTAACATCAAAAAGCCATAATTTTTGTGATATTTTTTAGCCTTTTGAGCATCTATTAATCCTTTCATGCTCACTTTTATTATTGCTTTGAGTGCGTCAGTATTGAACTGTTATTCTAGAACTTGCTTGATTATGCATGTCGAGACCACACCATTTGATTTGATATATCAGAATGATTAAGGCACTTAGGATTAACCCACTCATGCCATGAAAAGCAAACCTCCACGATTAACCCTTAGTATACCCATTTGAGCCTAACAAGTCATTCCTTGTATTAACCTCAATATTAACCCTTAACCAATTATTGTTGAAATCCCCTAAATTAATTTGATTCCTATTTTTGTCGAGATTTGAGTTGAAGAAATTGCTTAGCTATGTTTTGTTTGTAATAAGTTAGTCTATGATAACTTGTTCTTAATTAAAAAAAGAAAAAAAAAACTATGTATACATATCTATAATTTCATATTCTGATAAGAAGCTCTGTTGTACGCAAGTGAAGATTAACTCTTTTTCTAGTTAGGAAAATTTTCAATTCAATATCGATTCTAACCCTTTCTTTTAGCTTGTGACCACACCCCCTAACCAAGCCTCACTACAACCCTCTAAAGACCTTTTGATTGATGTATTATCTTAAATTATAGTGGTGGAGATTTGATTTTCATGCAAGCCTATGGTAATGACTTTTCATTATTGACTATTGAGTGTTTCATTTATTGTCCTTAAACACCTCGAGTGATTTGAGTGAATCTTTAGTGAGGATGTGAAACTCTATGATATTCTGAGTCAAAGGTAATTACTTAAATGAGGGGAGACACTATGTTTGCATGATTAAAATGCTCAACTTGGAATGTTTGAAACTTTTATGTTCTTTTAGTTAAAATTCTCAATGTATGATTACCTAGGGATTAATGTGAGATATTATCGATAGGAATTATAAGTTGAGAAGAATTTATTTTGATTATGAGTTGAGAATTTTGCTTGAGGACAAGCAAATGCTTAAGTGTGGCGGTATTTGATAACCCATAAATTATACATATTTTACCCCATGTTTAATGCATTTTATGGATGATTTCTCATTAGTATTGGTGAATTCGATGCTCCTAATGCTTTAATTTCATGTTTTATACTTAGGAGAGTATAGGAGAGTGAAAGGAATGAGAAATAGGCCAAAAACAGAGAAAATGGGCCAAAGTATGAAATCAACATGGCCTGGACCTCCTCACACGGGCAGACCACACAGTCGTGTCAATTTAGCAGGCTTGAGCACGGCTTGAAGTAATCGAACACGGGCGTGTGCCACAGGCGTGTGCCACGAGTGTGTCCCTACCAAGCCCAAGTTGAGTCTAATTCAGAAAAGGCTAATTTTGAGGGCTTCTAGGCATTCCAAAGCCTATAAATACACCCTAAAGAAGGAAGAAAAGTGAGACACAGAATAGGGAGTAAGGAATTACTCCAAGAAAGCCGATTGATCCATCTCAGAAGCCGGATTCATCATCAAGACTGAAAATCTCTCCTCAATTTCCCTTTAGGAGTTTTTGATTTTCTTTATGTTTTGTATTCTTTATTCTTCTGAGATGTTTTCTTATGTAGTTATGAACTGAAACCCTTAAATACCTAAGGGAATGAAACCTAAGACGAATCTTGTTATTATTTTCTGAATCGTATGATAAATATTTAACTTATTCTTAACTATGTGTTCTTAATTCTTGTTTTGATATCTCAGGATACTGATTCAAGACGTGCTCTTATTTAGAGAAGGAATAAACCTCGTCTAATAGTACATTCGTCATAATTAGGTGGAGTTGATTGCGCGCCTAGACATAGGGTGACAAGATTTTGCCAGATTAGGGTGAAACCTAATAAAAGGGATCCATAGATCGAGTTAATGCAACCCTAGAGTGTTAATTAGAGAAAAGCCTCGGTTATTCAATCTAGGGATTAGACGTTATTAGTCTTGAATCGGGATAATAACATAACTTAGGGATCTCTACGGAACAAGTTGAATGAATAAATCGTCCGATTTGGAGCCAGAATAATAAGTAAAGTCTAGGTGAATTTTTCCTTAGGTATTATCTTAAGTCAGACAATTTTTCCCAAAAGCAATTCCCCAATTGTTTTCTCTGTGCGTTCTTAGCTTAGATAATTAGTTAATTAAAACAAAACCTCTTTATTCTTAGGCTAGATAATAAAAAGACAGTCATTACTAGTACTTTTAGTTCCTTTTAGTACTATACTACTGTTCGATAGGTACACTTGCCTACATCACAATAATAGTTAGTTTAAGAACGAGTAATTATAAATATTTAAAACCTATCACGAAATCACGCGATCATGGTTATTATGGTATTTGGTAAGATTATGGCATGAGATTAAATGATGGATATTAAGGTTATAAATAATATGTTTTGGTATGTATTTGGCTTATTGAATGATATGATTTGGTATGTGTTTCAAACATGAAATATGTGGATAATGAATTGGTAGAAATAGTGTATGTTTTGGTTGTGAAATGGTTGAAATTTGATGTGCAATTTGAGCCTATTTGACGATTGTAGGGAGGACCTTTAATGGGTGGCAAGCTGGCCTTGTAAATGGCCTAGTTGCTTCACGGGTAGGGACACGGACTGTGTCTCAGCCGTGTTGTTCAAGGGCCATTTTGAAATGAGCCTGAGCAGACCACACGGTCACACACATGGGCGTATGCTAGGTCATGTGGCGAAGTCAGTTTCGACCACGAGCTAGTCACACGAGTGTGTGATTGGCCGTGTAATCCAAGTCAGTAGCCTCCCTAATTTTCCCATGGCCTGGCACACGAACGTGTCTTGTGGCCGTGTGGAAGAGTCAGTATGTATGCCATGTTTTGAAACGGTCTAGACAGAGAGGCGTGTCTAAAGCAGTGTGAGGCACACGGCCTGTTCACACGGTTGTGTGACCTGTACAACTTTGAATAATGTTTAAAATTCAAAAAATTTTATATGAGCTCGGTTTAGTCCCAACCCCTTTCTAAAGCATGAATAAGGTCTCGAAGACCTATATAAGGGACTTTATATTGATGTTTGGCTATATTGTGGATGATGTTACTGAATTGTTTGTAAAATGTTTTGATTTGTTTGGTAATGCCTTTAACTTTAGCCGACGATGGATACGAGTTAGTGGTGTTACGTTTGCTTGGTATCAAAGCTACGGTTTAGTCGATTCTAGGACTAACGTAGTGTATGTGAGTCTAGCTATACATGCCATATCTATGAATTGCGATAGTGTGATGAATCTTGACAATGAAAATGTGTTTTTATATAGCAAATGGATCCCGAACGAGCCGTAGCTGACGATGTTGAAAGTAATGCGCATGCTCTCATGTAAGGGACAGCTCCCTCCGACTCTAGACTGGCTACGAGTAGCCATGATGGAGAGGCTAGACAAGCCTTCTATTAAGTGATGAATGATTGGTTCACCTAATACATTAGAACTAATTCGGCTGTTCAACAACCCCCAACCCAAGTCAGTCCTCCGCAAGTTCCTACTATGTCACAAGGTAATCCGAATCAGTTGATTAAGCCTCCAGTTGATAAGATTAGACAATATAGTGTTGAAGAGTTCTGAGCTACAATGAACGATGATGCTAAAAGAGCCAAGTTCTGGCTAGAGAATACGATAACATTATTTGATGAATTGTCATTAAATTCAGATGAATGCATAACATGTGTCGTTTCACTTCTGAGAGATACAGCGTATCATTGGTGGAAGACTTTGATATCAGTAATTTCGAGAGAGCGAGTCATCTGGGATTTATTTCAAGCTGAATTGTGAAAGAAATACATCAGTCAGAGATTTATCAACCAGAAACATAAAGAGTTTCTTAAACTGAATTAAGGCCGTATGTCTGTTACAGAATACGAGCAAGAGTTTGTGAGATTGAGTCAGTATGCTAGAGAAGTGTTTCGACTGAAGCTATAATTTGCAAGAGATTTGAGGATGGATTGAACGAGGATATCCGCTTTTTAGTCGGGATTCTTGAGATCAAAGAATTTGTTGTAGGTGTTGAACGAGCCTATAAAGCTGAAGAACTGAGGAAAGAGAAAAGAAAACCTGATTCAGAAGCTAGAGAAGAGATCATCGAGCAAGTCATTTCAATTCGCATCAAAGAAATTTAGAGATGGTTATAGCCGTTCAAAAGCTAATGTGAGATATTCGAGTAGAGATCGTACTAGATCGCATTCGAGTTTCAGAGCTCCAGCTACATCTGTTGCCAGTGTTGGAAATGTTTGATCTGATCACCCTAAGTGCAAGAATTGTGGTAAAAGACATCCCAGTAGTTGTAGATTGTATGATCGGGCTTGTTTCAAATGTGAATCATTAGACCATTTCATTAGTGATTGCCCTGAATCTATTGAGCAAGAAATTGTACAAAATCTGAGGCCAAGTGGTAATGCATCTCGTGGTAAACCTCTCAGAAATCCAAGAAATTTTAGTGTAGTCAAAGAGGGACTAAAGACACTACTGTTAGATCCGAGGCTCGCGCACCTACCAAAGCCTATGCCATTCGAGCTTGTGAGGAAGCTTCATCACCAGATGTGATTATAGGTACATTTACTCTTTATGATACTTCTGTGATTGCTTTGATAGATCCTGGATCAACGCATTCTTATATATGCATAAAATTAGTGAACAGTAAGACTTTGCCTGTAGAGTCTACTAAATTTTTTATTAGAGTATCGTACCCCCTAGGCAGATGTGTTTTGGTTGATAAAGTCTGCAAGAATTGTCCGTTGATGTTTCGAGACATTTGTTTTCCAGCTGATCTGATGCTATTACCTTTTGATGAGTTTGATATAATTCTGGTTATAGACTGGTTAACTTTGCATGATGTTGTTGTGAACTACAAACGAAAAACTATTGATTTGAGATGTAAGAATGATGAAATAGTTCGAATTGAATCCAGTGATTTAAATGGGTTACCAGCTGTAATATCTTCGATGAAAGCTCTGAGTATTGTGAGAAAGGGTTGTGAAAGCCTACTTTGCTTATGTGATTATTCAAAAATGTCAGAAAAGAAAGTTGAATCAATGCCTGTTGTCTGTGAATTCCCTGATGTGTTACCTTCGATCTGAGAAGTTGAATTTGGCATTGAGTTAGTACCAGGAACTACTCCAATTTCAATAGTTTCGTATAGAATGGCTCCTACCGAATTAAAAAAATTAAAGTCTCAGTTGCAAGAGTTGACTGATAGAGGGTTTGCTAGACCGAGTTTCTCACCTTGGGGTGCTCCTGTTCTCTTTGTGAAAAGGAAAGACGATATGATGAGAATGTGCATAGATTATCATCAGTTGAATAAAATGACTATTAAGAATAAATACCCTTTGGCCTGAATTGATGATTTATTTGATCGATTGAAAGGAGCTACTATATTTTTGAAGATAGATTTGAGATCAAACTATTATCAGTTGTGAGTAAAAGATTCAGACATTCCGAAAACTGCATTCAGAATGAGGTACGACCACTATGAATTTTTAGTTACGCCTTTTGGATTAACAAATGCACCTGCTATCTCTATGGATTTGATGAACAGAATTTTCAGACTGTATTTAGATCGATTTGTTGTTGTATTCATTAATGACATATTGATTTATTCGTGTGATGAATATGAGCATGCTGACCATCTGAGAATAGTATTACAGACTTTGCATGATAAGCAATTGTATACGAAATTTAGCAAATGTGAATTTTGGTTATGAGAAGCCGGTTTTCTGGGCCATATTGTATCAGCATCAGGTATCCGAGTTGATCTGAGCAAAATTTTGGCTATTCTGGATTGGAAGCCTCTGAGAAATGTTTCTGAAGTCTACAGTTTTCTGGGACTTGCTGGTTATTATAGAAGATTTGTAAAAAGGCTTTTCTATGATTGCAATTCCGTTAACAAAACTGCTTCAGAAAGATCTGAAGTTTGAATGGTCCGAAAATTGTCAGAAAAGCATTGATCAGTTGAGAACTTTGTTGAGTGAAGCTCTAGTGTTAGTACAACCCTAAAAAGGTAAAGAATTTGTGATCTATAGTGATGCTTCGTTGAACGGTCTGGGATGTGCTTTAATGTAGGAAGGCAAAGTACTTGCTTATGCTTCGAGACAGTTAAAGCTGCACGAAAAGAACTATTCGACGCACAACCTAGATCAGCTACGATTGTGTTTGCTTTGAAAATATGGCGTCACTATCTGTTCAGTGAGAAATGTCATGTATATACTAATCATAAGAGTTTGAAATATCTGATGACTCAGAAAGATCTGAATCTATGACAGAGAAGATGGTTAGAAATGTTAAAAGACTATGATCTTGTAATTGATTATCATCTGGGAAAAGCAAATGTTTTTGTTGATGCTTTGAGTCGAAAATCATAGTTTGCTCTTCGTACAATGAATGCTCATTTGGTTCTGTCAGATGATGGTTCATTTTTAGCCAAATTAAAAACAAGACCGTTATTCATTCAACAAATTACTGATGCTCAGAAAGTTGATAACGAGATAATAGCAAAATAAGCTCAGTGTGATTTAGATTCTGATTCAGAATTCAGAATTGATAAAGATGATTGTTTGAGAATTAGAGATCAGATTTGTGTTCCAAGAAATCCAAAGTTGATTCAGATGATTTTGAGTGAAGCTCACAATAGTCGTTTATCTGTTCATCCAGGTAGTACGAAGATGTATAATGATCTGAAACATCATTACTGGTGGTTTGGAATGAAAAGAGATATCTCTGACTTTGTTTCTAAATGTTTAATTTGTCAGCAAGTTAAAGCTGAGCATCAGGTGCCATCTAGGTTGTTACAACCAATTATGATTCCAGAATGGAAATGGGATAGAGTGACAATGGACTTTGTATCGGGTTTTGTAACACCCCCACCTGTATCTAACATTGGGACAGGGTTCGAGGCGTTACCGAACTTAAACATTCACAACATGCAAAACCGGGCCACAAAATTTCACCAAAAATTAAAACATCTCAAACACATGCATATCTTCCCTTATATAGGTCTTCGAAACCTATAACATACATTGGGGTGGTTCGGGACTAAACCAAGAACTTTGAAAATCTTTGGGCACCTTAACTAATTTTCTTGCTTCGAATAGTCACACGCCCATGTGGATTGGGCCGCGTTGTCAATTTCAAGGCTATTTTTGTAACACCCCGTGCCCGAGACCGTTGCCGGAGTCGAACTCGAGGTGCTAACGGACTTAATTCCTTACTTAAACAGCTCATACAATTTATTTTTAAAATGTCCAGACGAGCTGGCTAACTGCATCATAGTCACTCTAAAAATCATATCTCAAGTTCCAAAACTCGAAATCCAATTTCGTAAATTTTTCCTGAAACTAGACTCATACATCTATTTACTAATTTTTTTTGTAGAATTTTTGGTCGAGCCAATTAGTACAGTCTATTAGTTAAAGTCTCCCCTGTTTCAGGGTTCAACTACTCTGATCTTCATGCATTACGACTTAGATATCTCCATGTACAGGGCTTTAATACTTATTTCGTTTGTTTCTAATGAAACTAGACTCAAAAAGGAATCTGTACATATAAAGAATGTCTTCTAATTATCTCTGGTTAATTTATGGTGAATTTCCAAAGTCAGAATAGGGGATCCAGAAATTGCTCTGACCCTGTTTCACGAAAACTTAAACATCTCATAAAATACGGCTCATATGGTCGTTTCGTTTCTTTCATATGAAATTAGACTCATCAATATTCGATTACATAATTTATTCATTATTTAATTCCATTTCTACTATTTTTAGTGATTTTTCAAATTCACATCACTGCTGCTGTTAGCATCTATTTTAAGGTAAATTTTACCTATTTCATAGTTTTCCATGAATCAACTAGTAATTTGACATACATTATTTCCAAGTATAATCACGATTAGCCATGACATACGTAGCACCAATAGGACCATGATTGGCCATTCCAATGGCTAATCATTACCAAACATTTCCACACCACTTAATAACCATATCATAAGACCATATATACAAAATGATCATAATGTTACACTCAAAATATACAAGCCATTTTTCGCATGGCTATACGAATATACATTACCAAAAGGTACTTAATCAACAACAAGGGTCAGCCCTATACATGCCATTATCAAGTTCAACTGAAGAGTACCAAAAAGTGGCTTAGATAGTGTGGATGACTTCGACTTTGACACTTCCGAGTCCGATAGCTGACGAACAAAATCTATAAAACAGAGAATTAAAGCAAAAGAATAAGCATTTCGATGCTTAGTAAGTTTTAAATAATGAAATCATTTAAAGAATGGCATAATAATATCTAAGTTTGTTTGTTTCATCCTTTGGCCGAATAGACAATAACTAAGGTACTACTTTTATCATTCATATCACAAAGGTGAAAGCAACATATATATCCAACTAAATTCATTCTATAGTCGAATACGTTCATCTCACATTTCCGTGTCAATCTCATGCATATACACCTACATCTCACATTTGTGAAGTTGAACTCTCTAATTCGGAACTCATACATCATAATCAGATCATAAACATTCGAATGATTTTAAACAATGGCCTAAGCATCCCCACCAATTTCAAAGTCATAATTTAACATAATCATATTCTCAACGAGGGTAAATTACTTACCTAGTTATCTTACTGTAAGTAGCACATTTGTTTAAAATTGTTTCAACATGTATTATATGATTTCTCGTATGAATATTTACGAGTTTTCAGCTCAATATTATGCCGTCACAGACGCCCTTCGGAACCAAGCCCGATTCTTAGCGCTGACTCAAAAAGCCCTTCGAGACCAAGCTCGGATTATGACATTGGCCCGAAGGCCCTTCGAAACTAGGTTCGGTTATGACACTGGCTCAAAAGCCCTTCGAGACCAAGCTCGGATTTAAACCCCGATTAACATTCACACATATATGCATATATATAATTGCTTTATCAAATCATAAGCTAAGTTCCATTACTTAAAGACTTACCTCGGATGTTGTCGAACAATTTCAACAGCTATTCAATCACTTTTTCCTTTCCCCTATCCAACTTTGACCCCCCTTGCTCTTGAGCTAAATAAGTATAAATAGAGATGTTTAATATTTTGATCAATAGTGTTTATTTATTATTCACATTCGGTAATCAAATATCCATCTCATTTTAATATATTATCATTACCACAATTAGTCTTAAACCTACCGATTTCATAACTAATATATGTTCATACACAAGTGTTACTTTCACCAAATGCTCTTGTAATTAAATTAATAACTTATCAATCGACTATCAAAACCAAATGTCATTATATTACTAGATATATATGTACCCACATACATAAGCTCAATAATCATAATACAACATCATGTAAGTATATTATTTATGTGGCCGAATATACTTGGTCATACATACCCATAAAAAAAATCAAATTCCAAATTTTTATTTCATTTGCTCACTAAACCGAATACACTTACCATGTTCACAAACACTCTTCAACGATTTCTTTTCTTTAGTCAAACACATAATTTTCCATCTCAAAATTTATTTTCCTACTAATTTAACTTACTCCAAGGTTGAATGCTACTTTAGCATTAAGCTTATATTCTCTTCGTTATTAAGTAATTGTTTATAGCTCAACTAGCATCCATTTTCGATTTAACACAAAAATTCATAACTGAATGTCGTTTATCTTAAGCTATCATTATATTATCAAAATTGAATTAATTAAACTCATATAAGCACTATCAAAACCAAAATCTATGTCTAGCATTACTCAAGGTTTATACTAAAAAAAAAACAACAATCTAACCCCTTAATTTCTACTATGACCGAAAGCTTAAGACATTACCCAACTCAAAATTTTGTCATGGGTTAAGCAAAGAACTTAAGAACTAACTCAAAATATACTAAAATTTCAAGAATTAGCATGAACTACTCACCTTATTTTGAGTTCAAGATCACCGAATGGTTGTTCTTTTCTTTCTTTAGAATCGGCTAGGAAGAAACATGGATGAAGACTTTGTTTCTTTCACCTATTTCCTTCCTTTAATTATTATTTTACTATATTTTAAAGTCATTTAATTATAGCTAATGCTAAAATAAAATTCATATATTATATACCAACTAACAACATGGCCGGCCACTAACAATAAAATGGGTAATTTGACATGCAAAACCCTTCCTTTTAATACTTTCATTATATACCATCTTTAATTTACCTATTACCTTTTTCATTTTTCTCACATAAGTCCTATTTGATAATTTCGTATACAATTGACAAAAATTAAAGCATGAAATTTTCACATATGCATGTTCATGCACAATAAACATAGAAAATAACAGTTAATTATTTTTATGACTCGGTTTTGTGGTCTCGAAACCACTTTCCGACTGGGGTAAAAATTAGGGCTATCACAATTTTCCAAGCCAATTTTCATCGTTAATTACCTACATAAACTTATACATTTTCATAGCAATTGACATGACATATTTGAGTAATTATATATTCACAATCAAGACACAAGCATGGCATTCTTACAACAACACATAACATATTACCAACCATGCATGGCAAACAAGCATATGCACATCACCAATATTAGACATAACATGAATAGGTAGATTTATAAGTCAGAATCATTAGCTCACTAAAGACCAATATATTTGGCCAAATTATAATAACACATGTTCTAAAACTAAGTCCCTATACATGCCACTCACTTGATAATTCTAGCATATGTGTTTATAGCGTCAAGGTGTTGGCTTGATAGTGTGATGCTACCTCCGACGATCTCCAAACCCGAGTTAACCTGACAAGACTAAAAGAAATGGAAAGGAGGGGGTAAGCTTTACGCTTAGTAAGCCCGCATTAAAATAATAAGCAATTTACTAACATGCTTTCCATAGTAAAACTATCCCGATTGTACATTTACACATGTTCTGGTTAAGTTGTTTTCTTGAGTCACAGTCACTAAATCATTTATATCTTGATCTACGAAACTCCAAATTAAGATCTGTAAATTTTACCAGCAATTAGACTCATATATATTTCCATCATAAAATTTTAAGAATTTTTTGTCCAACCAATAAGTACATTTTATTATTTAAAGTCTCCCATGTTTTGCTGTTTGACAGCTTTGACCACTCTTCACTAAAATTTAATTATCTTTTGCTACCAAATTAAAATGAGGTTCTTGTTTCTTTATTATAAAAATAAATTCAATAAGGAATTAAACCATAGAAATTATGTTCCTTAACTATTTTTTTTAAATTTTTAATGATTTTTACAATTCAGAACAGGGGATCACGAAATAAGTCTGAATCAGACTTACAAAAATATAAATATCTCAAAATAAAAATTTCCTTTGTTTTCTTTGTTTCTGTTATATGAAAATAGATTCAATAAGATTTAATTCAATATCTCATTCCACTTCTAGTTCAACTTCTACTATTTTTGGTGATTTTTTTAAGTCACTCCCCTGCTACTGTTTTAGACTATTTATCCCAAATTTCATTCCTTCACTAAAATTTCTTATGATCAACTTTCAAGACAATACTTATCCATATTCATCTTATCAAAAATTCAATCACATATCTAGCTCATAATTCAAAACTCATATATTCATATTCCGGTATTATCCCTCATTTTTTTTCACGTTAAATTTCATTTAGCAAACTTGTTTCTCCCGGTGAACACTTTGGAAAGTAACAATATCCGGTGGTTTTAGCACATAGCTCCACACTATTGGGCTAACATGTAATTGTGGCATACGCACTTAGTGCCACTTTTCAAATTAACATGTATAACCGTGGCATATCCACTTAGCACCACGTTACATGTTTAACCGTGGTATATCCACTTAGCACCACGTTAATGGATCAATATATGTAACTGAGGCATATCCATTTAGCACCACGTTACATGTTTAACTGTGGTATATCCACTTAGCACCAAGTTAATGAATCAATATATGTAACCGTGGCATATCCACTTGGCACCACGTTACATGTTTAACCGTGGTATATCCACTTAGCACCATATTAATGAATCAATATATGTAACCGTGGCATATCCACTTAGCACCACATTACATGTATCAATATGTGTAATCATGGTATATCCACTTAGCACCACGTTACACGTATAACAGTGGTATATCCACTTAGCACCACGTTTTTTTATTCTAAAGGGTCAACCGAGATTTCTTCATTTAATCTCAATTCATCAACCACAAATCACCATTTGTGTCCATTAATTGAACAATACTAAAACTTATTTTATTTGCATTCTCTTCACAAGTCCATTCCATTTCACATATCAAACATGTACTCATGAGTTTCGAGTACGTACCTCTGCTATCTCTTAGCACAACCACTCATGCAAACAGGACAATCATATGCAAGATCTCATATTCGCGGTAATCACCCATTTCTTTTAAATATCATATTCCATCAAATTTCTATTAACATCAAACTCAATACAATTATAACAAATTATATTTCATGTATATCAATAATAACATGAATAATAGGCTTATTAAATCACGCGAACTTACCTCGGATCCAAAAATGGCAATTTACCATTCTAGTCCATAACCTTGTATTTTCCCAATTTAAGCCCAAATCTCAATTTCCTTGATCTATAATATCACATTTAGCTACTAATTAGTCACACTATTCATATGGGTCTAAAAATCATATTTTTATAGATTTGCATTTTGACCCTTAAACTTTGCATATTTGCACTTTTGCCCCAAGGTTTGGAAATTAAACTTCTTCTCATTTTCTTATTTTTTATGAAATTCTGATCATTTTTCCCTTGTATAGCAACATCAAATTCTCACTCTAACATGTGTAAATTGAGGGTAAAATGGTAATTCTATAAATCAAGGGTACTTTGGTAATTTTACAAGTCGAGGGTATTTCAATAATTTTACAGGTCGAGGGTATTTTAGTAATTTCACAAATTAGGGGTATTTTGGTAATTTTACAAACTAGGGGTATTTTGATAATATTACAAACCAGGGGTATTTTGGTAATTTTACAAACTAGGGGTATTTTGGTAATTTTACAAACCAGGGTATTTTAGTAATTTTACAAACCAGGGGTATTTTGGTAATTTTGTAAACCAAGGGTATTTTGGTAATTTTACAAATTAGGGGTATTTTAGTAATTTGGTAAACTAAAGTATTCTAAACAGGGATAACAATACGAATGGCCCTAAAGCCCTTCTCGGCCCAAATGGGCCCACACGCTTGTGTAGCCCTTTTATCCCAAATCTAGACACAGATATGAGATTCACTTAGCCTAGTCCAATATTTACTACACAATCAAACAACTTATCCAATTGGGCCCGTAGGCCCATTGGGCCCACATGGGCCCTTTCGGCCCATCACGGCTCGAAGTAGCCATCCTATAGCTAGAGTATTGAGAAATACACACCTGATTGGAGACTGGAGTTAATCCACGCTCCGAGCACTCTTAGCCGACGCCCAACCCAACCGAGCATGCCACAAAGCGAAAGGGATCAGCCAAGAAGGTAACCTTTACTCTCCTCATGGTTCTCTCTATTTAAAGCCAGCTTCGCATCCACTCTTATGTTAGCTTCCCGATGTGGGATCCCTCCATCATCAAAGTTTAAATTCAACACCAACTCTTGCCGCCCCCTGTTAGCAAAATAAATGCTTTTTGCTTACCATGGGATTCGAACCCATGCCTCCCCTGAAATGCTCCATACGCTACTTGCCACTAAGCCACAAGGCTTTTTGTGTCACAATTTCTCCAACAATATTCTTAAGGCCTACCTACTACACCAAGGGTTTGATTCACCTTAAACCAAAATTTTTGCTAGAGTCCAGGTTTGAACCCAGGACTTCTCCAACACTTCTCAGCACACTTAACCACTAAAACAAGCCTTCAACTACAAAATTTTCATGCACAACAGAATATTATAAGCTGCCTTCAACCGCTCCCATGCTCAAGGCCCAAAACTTCTAGGCCCAAATTCACGGTGTTACAATTCAGTTTTCTTTCATTACTTTATTCTTGCAATGAGGACATTACTTCTTTTTAAAGGGGTAAGGCAAATAAATTGCTCAAACTTTTAAATTTTTTTCAAGTATGTTTCAATCATTTTTTTCTTAAGTATGTTTTAATAAATGAATGTTTAGAGATATATTTTTTTTTAATAAGATAGTTTGTAGACAAGTATGAATGATGATTTTATCTGAGTGAAAGTATGTTATCATGAAGAATGGAATGCTTGTATGATCTTAGCTTTACTAATGTTTGCTATGAAAACTTAGTTTATTTTTAGATTAGACATGCATGAAGGTTTATATCTTTAGAATTGACTTACTAATTTTATTGAGGCGAAATCCTAGGGGGCATAAAAATCTAAAATGATATAGGCACTATTTCTTTGGACCGTTTGAGCCTTTTCAAACCAACCCTATGATATTTGACCCTTGAAACTGAAATTTTGAGCTTAAAAGCCTGTTTATTGCAATGAACCTACATTATAAGCCACATTACCATCTTTTAAAGTTGTCCTAATTTTGTGCACCTATCTGAATTAAAGTTGTCTTGGTAATCAACATTTGAGGAAGTTTTCATAAAGATGTATGTGCTCATGCTTAAAAAAAAAAGTGAAGAAATGTCTGCTCAGTCTCCAAAAAGGAAAAATGTATGAGCTTGAGTTCAAAATAATTTTGGGGGTGTTCCAATGGTTCACTTAAAGAAAAAGGTTGTATTACACGAAAACCAAGGCAATATTAAAGGTTAAGATTTTTAAAATTGAAATTTCCCATCTCTTAAAATCCTTACCTTTAACCGAGCCCCATTACAACCTTATAAAAGACCTACTGATTTGATGATTATATCACCTACATTAGTGGAGAGGAAGTCCTGAGTTCAACATATGAAGATCATAAATAAGCCTTGTGATTGTTTGCTTGATTGATAGGAAATTATGTTGAATGAAGAATGTTATCTATAACTGTGACATACATGCAAACTATGATTCATGTTGGCACATTTTGAAGCTTAGTATAATCTTAAGGAATGTTTGTATATGAATTACTTGTTAATAAAAGAAGATTGATGAGCATGAAGTTATTAATGCATGATTATGAGACAAAGATTGATGCTACTTACACAATTAACAATTTTGCCTTAGCAAGACCTTTTGCTGTGCATGAACATTGATGGTCGTGAAACTAACTAATAATTCAACTTAAGGCAAGCGCACCTATCGAACAGTAGTATAGTTATGGTGGGACCGAAATATCGTATCCATGAGGACTAAAAGTACTAGTAGTTACTCTCTTTTTATTATCTAGCCTAAGAATTTAAGGGTGTTTTTAAACTAAACTAATTTTATAATTTATCTAAGATCACGAAAGAGGCGAAAGTTGAAACATACTTTAGGAAAACCAATTGAGAAGACAATACCCAATAAAGAATCCAGCTAGACTCACTTATTACCTTTGACTTAGACGATTTATTCACTTGACTTATTTCATAGAAATCCCTAATTTATATTAATATCTCTCTCGAGACTAAGAACAACTGACTCTAGGTTGATTAATTGAAATCTCTTTCTAATTAAAACCCCTATTGTCGCATTAACTCAATCTATGGATTCCCTTATTAGATTTGACTCTAATCCGGTAGATTTATGTCATCCTATTTCTAGGATTGCATTCAACTCTGCTTAATTATGAATGATCTACTCTTAAACAGGGACTTTTTCTCCATTAAATAAGCTCATCAAAAACCTGGATTAATATCCTAAAATATTAAAGCAAGAATTAAAACTCATAGTTAAGAATAAGAACAAGTATTTATCATATAATCAAAGTATAATAAGATCCATCATATGGTTCATCTCCCTTAGGTGTTTAGGGAGTTTAGTTCATAATAATAATGGAAAACATCTCAAAGTTTAGAAAACAAAAAAACATAAAGAAACTCAAGAACTTCTAGGAAATTGGATGGAAATCTTCAGACTTGATGTAGATCCTTGCTCCGAGATGATTCCGTTGGCTAGTCGTGAGTATTTTTCGCCTCCCACTCTGTGTGTCTCTCATCCTCTTCTAGGGTCTTTATATAGACTTTTGAATGCCCAAATTAGCCCAAAATAAGCCTTTTCCGAGTAGAACTAGACTTGGGCTCGATAGAGACACGACCCTGTGCCACCCAGTGTGCAGATGCTCAGGCCGTGTGCAATTCTGACTTGGATTAATGTCGTCACAGCCATGATACACGGGTGTGTGGTCTACCCGTGTGTCACACACGGACATGTGGATTACCCGTGTGGAACTGCCTAGGCCGTGTGAAACATTGATTTAGGCCTAGGCCCGTTTCTCACTCCTTTTGTTATCTAAGCTTGCCTCAGTATAACACATGAATTTAAAGGATTAGAAGTATCGAATTCAATAAAATCAAGGAAAAAATCATCCATAAATATGCCAAGCATGGGGTAAAAATATGTATATATTATGGTTTATCAAATATCCCCACACTTAAGCATTCGCTTGTCCTCAATCAAAGTCCTCAACTCACAATTAAACTAAATCCTTCTCTACCTATAATTCTCATCAATAATGTTTGAAATAATCTTTAAGTAATTATACATTAAGAGCTTAACCATAAGAACATCAAAGTTTCAAACAATCCAAATTGAGCATTTTAATCCTAAAATCATAGGCATCCCCCTTTATCTAAGTAGTTATCTTTAATTCCAATTTGACAAGGGTTGACATCCTCACTAAAGGTTTACTCAAATCACTCAAAGTGTTTAAGGTTTAACAATTAAGCACTCAATAGTCAAACATGAAATGTTATTACCGTAAGCTTGCATGAAAATCAAATCTCCACCACTATAAATGAGATGATACACAAATCAAAAGGTCTTTAGTAGGGTT
This sequence comes from Gossypium hirsutum, assembly GCF_007990345.1. Lineage (NCBI taxonomy): Eukaryota > Viridiplantae > Streptophyta > Magnoliopsida > Malvales > Malvaceae > Gossypium > Gossypium hirsutum. Next base: position 59,567,833 of record NC_053431.1, read on the forward strand.
GTAATGGGGCTTGGGTAAAAGGTGTGGATAAAGGCTGAAAATGAGGGTTAGAATCAAGATTAATTTAAATAAATTACCAAACTTAGAAAAATGAAGCTCATTGTTGAATTACAAGAAGGTGCCAGAATTCAAACTATCTAAAGCAAATGATGTGAGCTTTTTCTCAATATAACAATTTTAACTTATCCAAGCTCCTTAGAAAAATATGTAACTGAATGAATAAATATACAGGTTTTTTTTTTAAGAATAAGAACACATAATGGAGACCACATCATAAGGATAAATTCAGCAACTAGAATGAATGAACATAATTAGATAACTAATTAAATTAAATCTCGACTAAAAAGGGAGTCAATAAAAGGGAGAAATTCTGAACGAATCAAAAAGGGTTAAGTTGTGGGTTAATATTAAGGGAAAAATCAAGAAATAATAGTTAAGGCTCAAATGGGTTTACTAGTGGTTAATTGTGTAGGTAGGCTTTTTATGGAGTAAATGGATTAGAATCTAAGTGCCTTTATCATTTTCATATATCAAATCAAAGGTGTGGTCTTGACATGCATAATCGATGCAAGTTCTAGAATAACAATCAATGTTGACACACTCATGATCAATAAAATCAATGAGCAAGAAAGATATATGCTCTAAAAGGCTCAAAATCTCACAAAAATTATGGATATTTGATGTCAATCTTGTAAATTAAAAATTTCAAGATAATACCTCAATTCAGGGAAACAACCTAGCAGTTTTAATTATCAAAAGTCAACTTATCATGCTTGATCCTCTAGTGTCTTAAAGTTTAAACAATCAATGCACAATTACCTATGATTTAATTCAAAACATATCAATAAAAGTCATAAATCAATTAGAATTCAATCTAATAATGATATGACAAAATTATTTGAGAACAAGATAAAAATTCAGGGATTTTCCAGTAATCACATAAATAATCTCCCCGCACTTAAGATGTACATTGTCCTCAATGTACAAAGATAGATAATATCAGTTTAAGTATAATATCAAAAGACAGGGAGAGAAACGAAACTGCCATGAATTTTTGGATGTAATCCTTGAAAGAGCGAAAACAAGTTTAGAGGCATTTGAAAGTGATTTGTAGATAGAGGTGAAGGTGGTGGTAGAGGTTGGGTTCCACAATCGCAGTGTCCAACGAAGAGGTTATCGTGGTGGTCTGTGTCGTGGTGGCCATGGTCGTGGTCGAGCAGAACATGGTAGTCGTGGATGATTGAATGTGTATGCCTTAGTAGTACCCATCGACTGAACCTTTTGAAACTGCGATGCCATTGATAATATTTAAGGGATTTATATGTCAATGGTTATTAAGGTTAGTAAGAATGAAATAACTAGATAAAATAAAACTCAAATTATACTAATAAAAGTCTTGTAAGTAATTGATAATGAAAGTGCAAAAGAAATGCCAAAATGAAAATAAAATAAAAAGAAAAGCAATTTAAAAATTAGATGGACTTAATAGTCCTCATCGACAGCGGGATCCTGGAGTGGTGGTGCTGGAGGCGAGATGTGAAAATGTTGGTAGATTTGTTGTAGTGTCACCTCGATGCTGTCGAATCGCTGAGTGCAATACTGCTCAAAGCAATGAAGGTGGTCAAAAACTTCAGATATTAAAGCAGCCACATGAACTGGTTCGTGGCTCAGTGGTGGCTGTGATGGTGGGTCCTCCTGAAATGCAGGAATATCCTCAGTGTCATCCTCATCTGTAACTCGTGCAAGTCGGTACTGAGGATGGTCGAACCCACGACGACACTCAATCATCCGCATATGAAGCATACTTTGGATTCCCTGTGAGGACATTTGGCCAATGAGAGTGAGTGATGAAGACTACGCCACTATATTCAGGAGCCCAAAGTAGCACAATAGATGAGTCACATATGGGCCTAGGCTTATGACAACCTTCCGGTGTCACTCGGTTTGATGGCAAAAGGCAAGGGCAATGAAGTAGGCGAGGTAAAAAATGTGCCCCTGCCTCATGCTCCACAGGAAGTATGTGTCATGAGTGTTCACTACGCCAGTGCTCTCTTGTCTCCCCGTTAAAGCGTGTGCAAAAAGAGGTGGAGATATTGTAGAGCTGGAGCTAGCGCTGATGCCTTGGAACGAATGGGGTCATAGTTGCCTGTAGTAGGCATCATGGGGCTCCAACATGATGAATGCGCATAGTGGATGTGGCGGTGGAGATCAGGAAATTTTTTGGTCTCTATGAACTCGTTCGTATATATTCCCAAGGCGACACCAAATTCTGGGACACTCAGCTACTGTACTAGACCGCCAAGGTGGAATTGGATTGTTCCTGGGTTTTCATGCTCAGCCATAACTATTTGCATCTGAAATGTCGAGCATAGTTCTAAAGTGAGCTTTAGGTACGTTGGCTCGACGATGTTAAAGAATCGGTCCCACGGAGTGGTGGCTAAGAGGGCTCGAACCAGATCAGCTAGATGGACCTACTTTAGTGCAGTCCAATCAATGCAACACCCACACCTAGGGGTCGGGCCCGTAGTATCTGGAATAGTTCCTCTTGGGGTCCTGGTGGAAATTGGAGGAATGGGTGTCGTATCTCGTTGGTAGGACCCGAGTAGGATGTTGCTCCTTTTCGCTTCTTCGAGGCAGGGACAGAAGTTTTCTTGCCTCTAGTGTTTGTCATAGTATGCCTGTGAATAAAAGATTAGGTCATCAATAATTATTCCCACATCTACAAGCAAAATCTGGGTAATCCAAAAATAATGACTTGCTCGTAAGATAATATGGACACAAATTCAAGCATGCTAAAAAAACGTGGTGATATTGCATATGAATCAACGGGCCAAATGGTTATGACTAAATAAAAGATGGAAATAGTACTAAGGCTAAACAAGGCTAATGCTAAAAGACAAATGAAGTTATAGTAGATAATACTACAAATAGTGATTACTAAAAAAAAATTGTTAAGAATTGTCCTAAACTGATAATAAGCAGGATAGTATTATAAAGAGGAATAACTAAATAAGAAGAGATTGAGATGCCACAAAATATTGTAAAGAACTATTGATAAACATGTGGGCAAATCATGCATGAATAGAGATCAATGAAAACCCAATGACTAAGTAAATCTTTATCATTAGTAAAATTGGGAATAACTAAACATAAATAAGGATTAATAAGCATACAAATTATTAATAGTGGAAAGAATAAAGAAATATAAGTCAAGAAATAGGATAAAAGAAGTAAAAGAAATAAAAGTAATGGGGGTGAAAGGGAAACAAACAACTAATGAACGATGGTGGTGCTTGACAGAGGAGGGGTGCGGCGTCGGTGTGCGACGGGGTTTGGGCGGCCGAGGAAAAGGAGAAAGTGGAGGGGAAGAGAAAAGGAAGAAAGGAGAAAATAGAAAGAAAAAGGGAGAGAAAGGAAGAAAAGAAAAGAGAAAGAGAGGAGAAAGGGGAAAGAAAAGAAAGAAAAATGGAGAAGAAAAGGGTGGCTAGTTTGGGGAATAAGGTGATTAGTGAATGAAATAAAAAAATTAGGGTTAGGGGGGATTAAAAGAGGGGCCATAGTTGTGTAAGCCCCGTTTTGGACCACACGACCGTGGCCCACGCCTGTGTGGTAGTCTTTCAGCCCGTGTTTTTCATGAAATCATGGTCAGGTTCACACACGGGCTTTTCGACACGCCCGTGTGTCCGGGCCGTGTGGTGCGCATAGCCGAATCCCACACTTGTGTTCATGGCTTATGCTTATGAGTTGATGTTTCAAGTTAGTATCACACACGGCTTATGGACACGCCCGTGTGTCCAAGCCGTGTGCTCACACGGCTGCATCGCACGACCATGTGGTGCTCCCTTTGTTTCTCCCCAGCCTGTGTAAGGTCCAAAACACTCGTGTTAGTCAATTAGTATTGCACACGGCCTAAAAGCACGGTCGTGGCATATGCCCATGCTCTATTCTGCTTCGTTGGATGTTTTGATCTTTAAGAAAGTTCGCGCACGATCTCGACCAGACCCGTGTTGAGGGCTGTGTGTCTCCCACGGCCGCCTTAAATGGTCATGTGGATGTATCGTAGGCCGTGTCACTGCTAATATTTTTAGAAATTAAGGTGTAGTTTTACCACGGTTAGGGACACGCCCGTGTCTCATAATCATGTGGCTCACACGGCCATGTCGCATGGTCGTGGATATTAATCGCAGCCCATGTTCCTCCTATCTTAGGAAAGATATTTGTCCTGTTTTAGCATGGCCATGGCCACCCCCGTGTCTCCTGCCCGTAGGGGTCCCACGGCCTCAAGCATGGCCATATGCAAGGCTGTGTGTGCCAATATACCTGCAATTAGATTGTAAAATAAAAAGGAAAAAAATGAACTAAGTTATTAAGTGGGGTTAGTGCTCGAGTTGCCTCCCGAGAAGCGCTTATTTAGAGTCTAAGCTTGACTCTACCTTATGGGTATATTCAAAGAAGTTCATGGAGCCGTAGCTCCTCTCTATCATTTTTAAAATTCTCGCCATTATAAAGTTTGAGATGATGTCCTTTTACCTTGAAAGTGCCTTGTGATGGGTGACTTACCTCTACTGTGCCATATGGAAAGATAGTTTCGACTACAAAAGGACCTGAACATCATGATTTAAGCTTTCCAGGAAACAATTTGAGCCTCGAGTCATATAACAGGACAAGATCGCCAACTTCAAATTGCTTGCGTTGCCTTAGACGAGCATCGTGGCGGCTCTTCGTTGCTTCCTTGTATAGGCATGATTTCTCACATGCATTGGTTTGCCACTCATCTAACTCGTTCAACTGCATCAACCTGTTTTCACCTGCAAATTTGGGATCAAAGTTTATAAATTTTATAGCCCAGAATGCCTTGTGTTCTAGCTCAAATGGTAGATGACAACTTTTTCCATAAACAAGTCTGTAAGGTGATGTTCCTATGGGGGTCTTAAAAGCAGTTCTATAAGCCCATAAAGCATCATCTACTTTCCTTGTACAATCCTTCCTATTTAATTCTATTGTCTTTTCTAGGATACGTTTAAGCTCTCGGTTTGCTACTTCAACTTGCCCACTAGTTTAAGGATGGTAAGGGGTAGTTGTTCTATAGTGAACTCCGTATTACCAATGATAATTGTTCTAGGTGTTCCCCTATCACTGATAATTGCTCTAGGTGTTCCAAGTCGAGAGAAGAGTTTCTTAGGGAATCGTACTACCACTCTAGCATCATTAGTAGGTAGAGCTTGGGTTTCCACCCATTTGGACATATAATCAACGACTACTAAGATGTATTTATTCCCAAATGAACTAGGGAATGGACCCATGAAGTCAATACCCCAAACGTCAAATATTTCACATGAAAGCATATATGTTTGAGGCATTTCATCACGTTTGGAGATATTACCTGTCTGTTGGTATTTGTCACAGAAAGTAACATACTTGTTGGCGTCTTTGAATAGCATGGGCCAATAAAAACCTGATTCAAGTGTTTTATGTGCGGTTTTAGTTCCACTATAATGCCCTCCAGTCAGTCCTGAGTGGAAATGTTCCAAGATCTTAAATGTTTTTGACCTTGTAACGCATCTCCTAATGACTTGATCTGCACATATACGAAAAAGAAAATGGTCTTCCTAAAAGTAGTTTTTCACATTAGTAAAGAATCGCTTCTTTTACTGATGTGTCAACCCTTTTGGGATAATGTTAGTGGCTAAAAATTTCGCAATGTCTGCAAACCAATGTACCTCAGAATTAGATATAGCAAAAAATTATTCTTCAGTGAATGAATTAATTTTTTCAACTTCATCTAGCTCTTTGGTACTTGAATTTTCAAGCCTGGAAAGATGATCAGCCGCGAGATTTTCAGCTCCTTTCTTATCCTAAATCTCCAAGTCAAATTCCTGCAATAACTGAATCTATCGAATGAGTCAAGGTTTTGCATCAGTCTTAGTTAAAAGGTAGTGAAGAGCAGAATGATTAGTATAAATGACAACTCTAGACAGTATTAGATATGGCCTAAATTTATCGAATGCAAAAACCATAGCTAGCAACTTTTTCTCCGTGGTGGTGTAGTTTTCTTGTGCTGCTGTCCGAGTTTTGCTAGCATAATAGATAGATTGGAAAAACCACACCTACTGCAAAGTCACTCACATCACACATTAGTTCGAAAGGTAAATTCCAATTAGGTGTGATTATAATTGGAGCATTAATTAATTTATGCTTTAAAGTATTACACACTTCTAAACATTCCTGATCGAAATTAAAGGGCACATCTTTTTTTAGTAATTTAGTCAAAGGCTTAGCTATTTTAGAAAAGTCTTTAATAAATCTTTTATAAAACCCAGCATGTCCTAAAAAGCTTCTAATAGCCCTAACTGAACTAGGGGGAGGTAGTTTTTCAATGGTTTCAATTTTAGATTTATCAACCTCAATCCCTTCACTAGAAATTTTATGTCCTAACACAATACCTTCTTGAACCATAAAGTGACATTTTTCCCAGTTAAGTACAAGGTTCGTTTCCTCACATCTTATTAGAACTCTTTTTAAATTTTTAAGGCAAAGATGGAAAAAGTTACCGAATACCAAGAAGTCATCCATAAATACCTCCATGATGTCTTTTATGAGTTCGTCAAAAATGACCATCATGCAGCGCTGAAAAGTAGTAGGAGCATTGTATAATCTAAAAGGCATTCTACGATAAGCAAACATACCGTATGGACATGTAAATGTCGTCTTTTCTTGATCTTCAGGAGCTATTGGGATTTGAAAATAACCAGAGAGTCCGTCTAAAAAGCAGTAGTACATGTGCCCTGATAATCTTTCCAACATTTGGTCAATGAATGGCAGGGCGAAGTGATATTTTCTTGTGGCATCATTCAACTTCCTATAGTCAATGCAAACTCTCCAACCTGTGACTGTTTTTATTGGGATTAATTTATTCTTCTCATTGGCTACAACAGTCATGCCTCCTTTCTTAGGAACAACCTGCACTGGACTTACCCAAGAACTGTCAAAAATAGGATAAATAATTCTAGCATCTAGGAGTTTAATTACCTTAGCTTTAACAACTTCTTTCATGTTGGGGTTCAGTCGTATTTGAGCTTGCGCACATGGCTTATATTCATCTTACATTAAAATTTTGTGGGTGCAAAAAGAAGGGCTGATCCATTTAATGTCAGAAATTTTCCAAGCTATGGCCCTTTTATGCTCTCTCAATACTTGGAGTAATTCCTCTTTCTCCTTGGGTTGCAAGTTAGAAGCAATAATCACTGGTAATGGAGAATTATTTCCAAGGCATGCGTATTCCAAGTGATTTGGCAATTGTTTAAGTTCCAGTTTGGGAGGTTCTTCAATAGAGGTTTTTTGCTTATGTTCATCGTTTACCTTAATACCCTCATATTCTGCTTGTCTTAGGAAGGGTTCATTGGAATTTAGTTCAGTTTTTATCTTACCTATCTCAGAATTATCATCATCCACCTCCTCTCCTTGGGCAAGACATAGTTCCAACGTGTCCTTATGTACGATTTCCTGAAAAGAATCTTGAGTAGCATGATCAATAGAGTCAATAAAATAACACGAATCATCCTGTTCCCTAGAAAATCTCATAGATCATAAATTTTAAAAATAATCTCCTCATAACCTACTCCAAGCATAAGTTTACCATCACCCACATCAATAACAGTGCTAGCGGTGGCTAAAAATGGAAGACCTAAGATTAAAGGCATTTCAGTATCTTCACCATGTCAAGCACAACGAAATCAACAGGGAATATAAATTTATCTACTTTTACAAGTATGTCCTCTAAAATACCCCTAGGATATTTAACAGATTTATCAGCTAGTTGAATACTCATCCTAGTGGGTTTAGGTTCCCCAAGACCAAGTTGTTTAAACATTTTATATGGCATCAAATTAATGCTAGCGCCTAAATCAGCTAGTGCCTTATCAACATTTAAACTATAAATTAAATAGGGAATAGTAAAACTTCCTAGATCTTTCAGTTTGGTTGGCAGTTTATTTTGGAGTATGACCGAGCACTCCTTGTTAAGTTCCACTGTAGATAAGTCTTCAAACTTCATTTTATTTGTTAGAAGCTCCTTTAAAAATTTTGCATATGTAGGCATCTGCGATATAGCTTCAACAAAAGGTAAGTTAATATGCAGTTGTTTAAAAACTTCAAGAAATTTACTAAATTGTTCATCTATGCAGTCTTTCTTCAACTTTACTGGATATGGGATTGGTGGTTTGTATTCCTTTGGCATTGGATTGTCATTGTTTTCGGGTTTTCCCTTCTCTCCTTTGGTTTTGTCAGTTCGTGTGGTGGCTTCTTTTCAGATTCAGCTAACACTTTCCCACTCCTTAATGTAACTGCTTTCACATGTTCTTTTGGATTGGGTTCGGTGTTACTAGGTAAACTTCCTGGTGGTCTCTCTGAAATCATCTTAGCCAACTGAACAATTTGATTCTCGAGCTCTTGAATCAATGCTTGCTGATTTTTAAGTGCATTTCAGTGTTCTAAAAATGGGTTTCCGCTACTAAAATAAAATTTTCATCATCTCCTCAAGGTTCGGCTTTTTCTCTTGCTGGTAAGGTTGTTGTTGGAAGCCTGAAGGGGGGTGGTAGTCTCTAATTCCCTTGGCTTCCCCATGAGAAATTTGGGTGGTTCCTCTAACCTGCGTTGTAAGTATTACTATAAGGATTATTTTGAGGTCGAGGATTATTACACATATAATTCATTTGTTCGTTCTCCATGTTGTGGCCATAGGGTAGGTATTCTGAATTGCTTGTTCCACCTCCACTTGCATCGTACTGCATTACTAGATGAACCTGTGAAGAACCTGTGAAGAACCAAGTAAACCATCAATTTTTCTATTCAAAAGTTCTACCTGATTAGAGAGCATAGTAACCGAATCGACGTTAAAAACGCCAGCTACTTTCATCAGCTTTGTCCTCATGACTTGCCACTGATAATTATTCAATGACATCTTTTCTATAAATTCACAGGCCTCTTCAACCGTCTTATTATTAATAGTCCCACCACCAGTTGCGTAAATCATCTGTCTAGTAGAAGGATTTAGGCCATTATGAAAAGTTTGAACCTGTAGCCAAAGTGGTAGCCCATAGTGAGGGCACTTTCTCAATAGATCCTTGTATCTCTCCCATGCATCATAGAGTGTTTCTAAATCCATCTGCACAAAAGAAGAAATATCATTCCTTAGTTTAGCTGTTTTAGCCGGCGGGAAATATTTAAGCAAAAACTTTTCGGTCATTTGTTCCCAAGTGGTGATTGATCCTTGTGGTAACGAGTTCAACCACTATTTAGCCTTATTCCTCAATGAAAAGGGAAATAATCGAAGGCGAATGGCATCGTCAGAAATGCCATTGATCTTAAAGGTGTCGCAGAATTCCAGAAATTTTGCTAAACGAGTGTTTGGATCCTCATCCTGCAAACCATCAAACTGAACAAACTGTTGTATCATTTGAATTGTGTTAGGTTTCAGTTCAAAATTATTTACAGCAATAGCAGGTCTAACTATACTCGATTCAGCTCCTATTAAACTCGGTTTAGCATAATCATACATAGTACGAGGAGAAGGATCCTAATTTACTGGGTTCGCAATAGCCACAGGAGGGAGTAGATTATTATGATTATCAGCCATCTCCTTGGTTGTGGGTTGAATATCATCCTCTTGCCCTTCCTCTATATATCGTAGGCTTCACCTTATCTCTCTTCGATTTCTGCGAGCTATGCTTTCAATCTCACTATCAAAAAGTAGAGGTCCTGACGGGTTTCTTCTAGTCATAAACTATAAAAACCTAACAGAAGTAAATAAAAGAAAATTTAGTGATATAAACAAAATTTAAATTAAATTAAATTACAATGAAATAAATGGATAAAGTAATAAAAATTAAGCGTTCATAATATCTTAGTCCCCGGCAATGGCGCCAAAAACTTGATGGACATGAAACTAACTAATAATTCGACTTAAGGCTAGCGCACCTATCGAACAGTAGTATAGTTATGGTGGGACTGGAATATCGTATCCATGAGGATTAAAAGTACTAGTAGTTACTCTCTTTTTATTATCTAGCCTAAGAATTTAAGGGTGTTTTTAAACTAAACTAATTTTCTAATTTATTTAAGATCACGAGAAATCCCTAATTTATGTTACTATCTCTCTCGAGACTAAGAATAACTGACTCTATGTTGATTAATTGAAATTTCTTTCGAATTATAACCCCTATTGTCGCATTAACTCAATCTATGGATTCCCTTATTAGATTTGACTCTAATCCGGCAGATTTATGTCGTCCTATTTCTAGGATTGCATTCAACTCTACTTTATTATGAATGATCTACTATTAAACAGAGACTTTTGCTCTACTGAACCTAGATTAATATCTTGAAATATTAAAGCAAGAATTAAAACTCATAATTAAGAATAAGAACAGGTATTTATCATATAAATCAAAGCATAGTAAGATTCGTCATAGGGTTCATCTCCCTTAGGTATTTAGGGAGTTTAGTTCATAATAATAATGGAAAACATCTCAAAGTTTAGAAAACAACAAAACATAAAGAAACCCATGAACTTCTAGGAAATTGGATGGAAATCTTCAGTCTTGATGTAGATCTTGGCTCCGAGATGATTTCGATGGCTAGTCGCGAGTATTTTCTGCCTCCCACTCTGTGTGTCTCTCACCCTCTTCTAGGGTCTTTATATAGACTTTTTAATGCCTAGATTATCCCAAAATAAGCCTTTTCCCAGTAGAACTAGACTTGAGCTCGACAGGGATACGGCCGTGTGCCACGCCCGTGTGCAATTCTGACTTGGATTAATGTCGACACGGCCATGACATACAGGCGTGTGGATTACCCGTGTGGAACTGCCTAGGCCTTGTGAAACATTGATTTAGGCCAAATTTGTCTGTTTTTGGCCTGTTTCTCGCTCTTTTTGTTATCCTAAGCTTGCTTGAGTATAACACATGAATTTAAAGGATTAGGAGTATCGAATTCAATAAAATCAAGGAAAAAAATCATCCATAAATATGCCAAGCATGGGGTAAAAATATGTATATATTACGATTTATCAAACATTGCTCGAGATGAGCAATGATTTCAGTTTCGGGGTGTGTAAACGAAAAAATATATAGGATTTTTCCTATGTCATGTATCACCTTTTTAATTAAAATTGTTGTTAAAACTAAGTAATTGTTTAATAAATTAATGAAATATGTGAAAATATGAAATTAGAACATAGAAATTATTAAAATGTGATTTTATGCTTTATTATATAGTTTTCATGGAATAAATGGCTTATTTTATATTAATTTGAGTATATTACATTTTTTAAGACATGATTAAATTAAATAATAAAACATAAAATTATACTTAATAATTCATTCTAAAATATTTCACTAATAATTTGAATTTTAAATTAATTAACTAAATTGAATAAATTTTATTCTTTGGTCCTCTAACTTGTTGATTTCTTCTGGACACGTCTGATAGCTTTGTTGGATTACAAAACTGTCCAAATTGGGGACCTAGTCAACCCAAAATTCGGCTACACATGGCTGTCCATAAACCACTTTTTGGTTTAATTGCACAAGGTCCTTGAAGAGTTGAAGAAATTAGACATTTACCTAAAGATTTGCACTTGACTGAGTCTTAGTCCTGAGTTGTTGTGGCACTCAAATTAACCAAAAATCAAGCAAAAATCAGCTCAACTTCCTAAATTTATGGCCGGCCACCCATGGAAGATGCTTCAAAAGATGAAAACTTCTATTTTTACTAAACTATCCCCTTCTCGTCACCTATAAATAAGACCTTATTCTCACATTTCTAATCATCCCTCATTCCTAATTCATTCTCTTACGATTCTTCTTTTCCCCCTGTAACGCCCCTGTACCTGAGACCGTTGCTAGAGTCGAGCACGAGGTGTTAACGAACTTAATTCATTAATTAAATAGTTCAAACAATTTATTTTTAAAATTTCCAAACAAACTGGCTAACTGCGTCACAGTCGCTTAAAAATTCATATCTCGAGTTTCAAAACTCGAAATTAAGATCTGTAATTTTTGCCTAAAACTAGACTCATATATATATCTAGTAATTTGTTTCTATAATTTTTGACTTAGCCAATTAGTACAGTTTATTCATTAAAGTTTCCCCTGTTTTAGTGTTTGTCTACTCTAACCTCTATTTACTACGAATCAATTTTCTCTCTGTACAGAATTCAAAGAGCTATGCCATTTATTTATCTTAAAAATAAACTCAATAATGAATATATAAATGTAAATTATAACACCTAATTATTTTTTCACAATTTTTAGTTAATTTCTCAAATAGGAAAAGGGGATCTCGAAGTCATTTAGACTCTGTCTCACAACAATTTAAATATCTCATAACATCAAACTCAATTGCATGTACCATTTCCTCTATGTGAAACTAGACTCATTGAGATTTAATCTCATATTTAGTCAGCCCCTAACTCAATTTCTACAATTTAGGGTGAATTTCCAAAGTTGCATCACTGCCATAACCCAAAACTGCCAATGCTAAATTTACTCAATCACAACTATTATTCACTAAATCCATACAATATCATTTCATCCATCATGGAAAGAACACATAATTATGCTTCATAGGCATAGATCCATAATCTCAATGTCATCAACTATCAAGACTTATTCCTCATCATGTCATTTTCATAGTATTCACCAATACTATATACATCATATATCATGGCATCACACATAAGTTTAGTGTACATACCTGTACAACTTGTACTTTAACTTAAGAACATACTCACCAATGGCTTGTCTCATTGGGACCATTATCAACTACTCCATCAAATTACCCGTTGAACACACGGAATATAATCGGATACACGGAATGCATGCACATAAGTGCCATGCCCACAGCTAGACAAACTCAATAGCCTGCGGAATATATGTGTAGCTAAGATACCATGTAACCTACCCATAAATGAACTCGGACTCAACTCAACGAGCTCGGGTGTTCGCATCCATAAGTGAACTCAGACTCAACTCAATGAGTTCAGATGCCTAGTTACATCTCACGAACTTGGACTTAACTCAACGAGTTCGGAACTCAAATATCCTAGTGACATGTCACTTGCATCCTAATCTATTAATAAGGTTCAAACAGGATTTTTCCTCGATCATATGCCTTTGCCATCTTTCTCGTGATGTTAATATCGATACTCCGGTGGCAACTCATATTTTTCAAGTATTCCACATAATTTTTATAATAATTCAACAATAATCATAACATGCAACAATTCGTAAATAATAATCATCATACCATTATAAATACATCAACAACATATAGTAATGTTACATCATTTACATAATATCAAATTATTCACATATATGTATACTTACTATTCATATAATATCATAACATTAACATTAAAATACACATTGCATTATTAAAATCATATGAACTTACCTCGTATGCGAAAATGGTCATTTTTACCAAAATCTTGGTATTTTGCGGATTTTAGCCCGAATTTCGATTTTCCTTGCTTATTAAGCTTGGAAGCTTGGAAGCTTGGCCAAACCCTAACCATGGCTGCTCTTGGTACATTCTGCTGTAGTAAGAAGAAAGGGACACATTTGGGGTTTAAAATTTATCTTTTAATTCATTTTACCCCTAAATGACCAAAATGCCCTTTTTACTATTCTTTCAAATTTTACCCAAACAAGGCCATTTTTGTCCAAAAATTTATACAATGGTTTAATTATCATTTAAGGACCTCCTATTTAAAATTTCATGACAATTAGACACATCTAACATATAAAACTCAACTTTTGTACCTTTTACAATTTAGTCCATTTTACTAAATTGAGTGCCGAAACATCGAAATTTTTGAACGAAATTTTCACGAAATCATTTCATGAAATCGTAGACCATAAAAATATAATAAAAATGAAATTTTCCTCATCGGATTTGTGGTCTCGAAACCACTATTTTGACTAAGCCCAAAATCAGGATATTACAACTCTCCCCCCTTTAAGGATTTTCGTCCCCGAAAATCTTACCGGAAAAGTGGTCTTTTTTGTGATATTCACTTAGATTCCTCAATTTTCATATTCGGTGCCGAAGAACTTTCACTCAGGCGGTGCCTCCAATATGTCTCTTTAATTTCTCATATATTCTGAAAGCTTACGTACTCATCTCTCAATTGTTCTTAAATTTTCAACTCTTCTCAGTTTCCCTTGTCATCTTGACATAAAACCCAAATCTGAATTTGGTTAATGGAGACTAGAATTCCAAGAAATCCAACAATCAAAGAGACCTGAAATTCCATGAATCTGATGAGTAGAAATTCATTAAATACTGATATGATTTACAGATCTCATCAGACATTTAACAATAAGATACATCACATTTTCCTTTTTCTGCTACGAAAATAATTATGATATGGCCTCGAGAATAATCCTTTCTCATTTTCATCCTAATATCAATACTGGCAGACGTAACTCTGATAGATCCTGATGCTCGCTTTAACCCCATTAACAGCTCAGATTTTTCGTGGCATCGAATGCTCTACACTATTACATTACCTTATTGTCTTGAAACACATCACAATTCATACAGATTGAACACTCGAGTCGATCTTAATCACCAGTGAATGACATTTCAAGTAATCCTTTCTTCTAGTTACAAAACAATTCATCATGCCATCCTTTACTATTCATTCCTTACGTTAATCAAAACCGTCTCAATTGCATTAGCTCAAGTAACCAAAATATCTCAATTGAAGACATTAACTATGATTGACTTACACAAGAGAAGTAATCTACTATGCCGATTGAAACTCGTGCTTTTATCACCTATGCCTTTACTGATGTCAAACCTTACACGAAAATTAGAAAAATCCCAATACTGAAATCACCACATTACCCAAATCAAATCAAAAGTATAGTCATACTTGACAGGATTATCACAAGCTGAAGAACGCACTTCGAACATGAGTCATAATTGACAAATTACGGAATAAAGATAACAAGAAAACTGAATAAAGAAATCCAAGATAGAGAAACCCAGAATAAAGAAACCCAAGATATGATACTATACCAAAAAAATGAAAACCAAACTCATAAGAAAATATGAAAGATCTCGATAATTCCTCAGAGAAAAGAAATCCAGAAGAAAACATCATTTAATCTCACTAGAATCAAATGCAACAAGAACAATGTATCTTCCCATATATATATCAAATGGAGCATCAAGTAGAAGAAACAGAATCATAGTATCATACATATTCTCTCATCAATTTTTATCAGGTAGAAAATAATAGAATGCCCGAAGGAATAGAGTAATACAAATTATAAACCAGTCAGGCTATCAATGCTTTCGTCTAACATCAGGATTAGAAAACATCCCCATATAACAAGAATTTCTTCAAAATATCAACAACCATAGAAATATTTCTGGGAACAGATAAACACATTGAACATTTTAGAAGAAACTGCTAAAATCTGTCCAGCCGTAACTGTCATACTTAGATATTACACATTTCAGATATCATTTCCCTAACTATTTCTGCCATCACAAATTTCATATTACCTTTCACTAAAGAAGACCAGTTCTGAATTAAATTTTGATTTGCACTTTTCTCGACCTTGGACCTTAGTAATTCGGTTTATCAAAATAAATTTCTTCTCCAATTGGAAGAGTGCATAACCCCAATAATCCTTATGCTAATCTGATACTTTTCTAGCTTTGACTTTACTTATCAACTCATTCTTCAATCTCTAATCATACTTATAATTATTCTAGCACTGAACTCTTTGGTTTCTCAACCAGAAACTTACTCAGTACAAATTTCATGAAATTCCATTATAAACACCACTTCGGTAAGGGGAAGGAGTTGTAGGGCCTCTGACTCGACTTTCTCATACATATACATATGACACAATTTCCATCATCATAACAACATCAACAAAATCATATCATTTATTCAGGCAATGCATCATTCATGTTGGTTTACACAAATTTTATAGTTATCCCATTTAGACAAGTATACTTATGCATGCATTCTATGTTTTCTGGATAGCTTGACTTATCCATTCATGTACTCAAACAAATCATACTCATGAATCATATAAGGGCTAAAGAAACATAGATATTTGCATTACAATCGCAACTTTCATTTTGTGCATCATCATATACATATCATTACAATCATATAATTCAGTCCAAACAATTTAACGTAGATAAATTCATTTCATTATAATCATTTATCTCATAAAAAATATCATTGACATTCATCAACATTAAACTTTCAATCAAGGCAATGACATTTTCATTCATATCATGATATTAGGAACCTGTATTCATACCTCTATGAATTTCTATTTATCTCGTTCATCTTATCAAGTAAGCCAAGTGCACTACATCATATGAGCATCAAGCAAGTATGGATATTTATCACAACATGAACTTCCATCTCACGTGTTATCACATATATATATCATAAACTTCTATTCATACTTTTCTGAATCGAGACTCAACATAATCGTAATTTTATTTAAACACCTTCGCATCACATTGAACATGGTCAGTGCAGCTCAGTTGGAGAGTACCTCTTTCTAAAGAAGACGGTGCTCATACGCGTCAGGAGGCATCACACTATCACGGATCCGTGGCATGTATAGCTAGACTCTTACACATGCTAGGTTCTCCGAGAACTGACTAAACCATAGCATTGATACCACTAAATGTACGCCCTCGTACCTAAGACTGTTGCTAGAGTCGAGCACGAGGTATTAACGAACTTAATTCATTAATTAAACAGTTCAAACAATTTGTTTTTAAAATTTCCAAACAAGCTGGCTAACTGCATCACAGTCGCTTAAAACTTCATATCTCGAGTTCCAAAACTCAAAATTAAGATCCGTAAATTTTTCCTGAAACTAGACTCATATATATATCTACTAATGTTTTTCTAGAATTTTTGACTTAGCCAATTAGTACAGTTTATTCATTAAAATTTCTCATGTTTCGGTGTTTGTCTACTCTAACCTCTGTTTACTACGAATCAATTTTCTCTCTGTACAGAATTCAAAGAGCTATGCCGTTTATTTATCTTAAAAATAGACTAAATAAGGAATCTATACATATAATTTATAACTCCTAATTATTTTTTCACAATTTTAAGTTAATTTCTCAAATAGGAATAGACCATCTCGAATTCATTCAGACTCTGTCTCACTACAATTTAAATATCTCATAACATCAAATTCAATTGCATGTACTGTTTCCTCTATGTGAAACTAGACTCATTGAGATTTAATCTCATATTTTATTCAGCCCCTAACTCAATTTCCACAATTTGTGGTGAATTTCCAAAGTTGCATCACTGCCGTAACCCAAAACTGCCAAGGCTAAATTTACTCAATCACAACTATTATTCACTAAATCCATACAATATCATTTCATCCATCATGGAAAGAACACATAATTATGCTTCGTAGGCATAGATCCATAATCTCAATGTCATCAAGTATCAAGACTTATTCCTCAACATGTCATTTTCATAGTATTCAGCAATACTATGTACATCATATATCAAGGCATCACACATAAGATTAGTGTACATACCTGTACAACTTGTAATTTAACTTAAGAACATACTCACTAATGGATTGTCTCATTGGGACCATTATCGAATACTCCGTCAAATTACCCATTGAACACTCGGTATATAATCAGATACACAGAATGCATGCACATAAGTGCCATGCCCACAGCTACACAAACTCAATAGCCTGCGGAACATATGTGTAGCCAAGCTACCATGTAACCCACCCATAAGTGAACTCGGACTCAACTCAACAAGCTCGGGTGTTCGTATCCATAAGTGAACTCGGACTCAACTCAACGAGTTCGGTTGCCTAGTTACATCTCACGAACTCCGACTCAACTCAACGAGTTCAGAACTCAAATATCCTAGTGACATTTTACTTGCATCCTAATTTATTCCTAAGGTTCAAATAGGATTTTTCCTCGATCATATGCCTTTGCCATCTTTCTTGTGATGTCAATATCGATACTCTGGTGGCAACTCATATTTTTCAAGTATTCCGCATAATTTGTATAATAATTATCATTTAAGGACATCCTATTTAAAATTTCATAACAATTAAACACCTCTAACATATAAAACTCAACTTTTGTACTTTTTACAATTTAGTCCATTTTACTAAATTGAGTGCCCAAACATCGAAATTTTCAAACAAAATTTTCACGAAATCATTTCGTGAAATCGTAGACCATAAAAATATAATAAAAATGAAATTTTTCTCATCGGATTTGTGGTCTCGAAATCACTGTTCTGACTAAGCCCAAAATCGGGATATTACAACCCCTAACCTGTATCTATCACCGGACTAGGGTTAAAGGCATTACCAAACAAAACAAAACATTTTACAAACAATTCAGTAACATCATCCACAATATAGTCAAACATCAATATAAAGTCTCTTATATAGGTCTTCGAAACCTTAATCATGCTTTAGAAAGGGGTCGAGACTAAACTAGCTCATACAAAATTTTTCAAAATTTAAACATTATTCAAAGTTGTACAGGTCACACGCCCGTGTGAACAAGCCGTGTGCCTCACACAGCTTTAGATACACCCGTGTGTCTAGACCATGTCAGAACAGGGCATACATACTAACTTGTCTACGGCCACAAGACACTCCCGTGTGCCAAGCCATGTGAAAATTAGGGAGGCTACTGACTTGGATTACACAGCCAGTCACACGCCTGTGTGCCTAGCCCGTGGTCAAAACTGACTTGGCCACACTACCTAGCAAACACCCATGTGTGCGGCCGTGTGGTATGCTCAAGCTCATTTCGAAATGGCCCCCGAACAACACGACTAAGACACACGCCTGTGTGGCCAAAAATAGGCCATTTACAAGACCAACTTGCCAACTATTAAAGGTCCTCCCTACAATCATCAAATAGCACAATTGCACATCAAATTTCAACCAGTTCACAACCAAAACATACACTATTTATACCAATTCAATATCCACATATTTCATGTTTGAAACACATACCAAATCATATCATTCCATAAGCCAAATACATACCAAAACATATGATTTATAACCTTAATATCCATCATTCAATCTCATGCCATAATCTTACCAAATACCATAATAAGCACATTCCAAAAACTTACCATGTAACACCCCTCACCCGTATCCGGCGCCGGGATAGGGTTCGAGGCATTACCAAAACTTTTCATATAAAACATATTGAATCGACTCACTAGGTTTCGCTCAGAACTGAAACCAACAAGCATTCACATCTCGTCCCTTAAATGGGCCTTCAATGCCCTAAATATACATAGAGATGATTCGGGATAAGACCGGGAACATTCCATAACTTTAGAAAAATTCCTTATTTAGAAGTGTTACACGTCCGTGTATGAGGGGCCGTGTGATCACCCACGCCCGTGTGGTCTAGGGCACGTCCATGCCTTTATCCCGTGGGCAACATTGACTTTTAGACACGGCCAAGGGGATGGGCCGTGTGTCACACACAGCCTAGACACACACTCGTGTGTCTAACCACATAGACTTTAATAGGCTATTTTCAAGCCTTTAGTCACCCCTTTCTACTTCTTTTTCTTAAAATATACCAAATTCAAAGTAAAACATGATTATTCACTTGTAAATGATCTTGATGAAGTTAGTTGTATGGAAACCTCATATCATCGGTTTCATACAAAAAGGTTATTTCCCATCTAGTACTTATGGGTTCTTATGTTATTGTAGCACATTCAAAATTTGGCTCGTTTTTGAACTCATTGCCACTTGTAGCAACCCATCATAATGGAGCATAAACATGCATATAAAGGCAGGTCATAGCCTAATTTCAAATATGCCAATTTCCATGGCCTTATACAAAAAGATGAATGCATCTTTACATGCCTTCATTTGGCAATTCAAATGACACATATGACAAAATACTCAAAGCCCTATACATGCCATTAACAAAATAGAAGTGTCTTTATACCAAAGCTTGACTAGTTGATTGTGTGTTGCTTCTCCAACCGTCTTCCAATCCTTATGAGTCCTCGAGCTCTGTAAAACAGGAAAAAGAGAGGGGGTAGCATTTTCATGTTTAGTAAGCTCGAATAACCGGAAAGTAAACTTACCGAGTAATTAGCATACATCCATACTTAATTCATGAAATCATCCATTATAAAATGATTTCCTATCACATGCACTCAATCACTGAGTTAGTCACATCATCATGTATCATGTAATTTAACTAAATGAGCTCATCATTCAAAATTTCATTCATATATGTATATCCCATGTTAATCTCGTTGAGTTTCTAAGAAATCTCGATAGAATACCCATTATTTGTCAATTCATACAAATGATCATTCCATATATGCACTCCCGTGAACCTCACATCATATGGCGGGTTTACCAGTCCAGGCTAAATCCCTTATAGCGACAAAGACCCTTAATGAGCTCGGATCTGAATTACCAGTCCAGGCTAAATTTAGACCCAATTCAGTTTACCCGTCTGGGCTAAATCCGTAATTCACATATATTCTTCAAGAGGCTCGATCATTCAAGGAACACCCGTCCGGGCTAGATCCTTTTCATAATTGAGATCAACGAGTTACCCGTCCAGGCTAAATCCTTACTGCAACACATGCAGTATCTTGTAACACATACCAATCAGGGTTTATCCATTGAATCTCCTTTATCAACCTCAACCGAGACATCTTTAACATATTACCATCAAATATGCATTTCAATGATGTTTCATACTAATAATAAATGCAATCATCATGCATTCATAAATCATTCAATTATGCATATTAGGGGTTTACCTTAAGTTATCTGAACTTACTTGGAATTCTTTTCGAGATTGTGTTTCGGTTATTCCGAAACCTTGCGTTTACCACGACCGACCTCTGGAATTTGTTCCTCGGGGTCTATAATAGCAAAATTAATTCATCAATAGTCCACATTATACATTTCAAGTTTAATATCTACCCCCGGTTTAAATGACCGTTTTTCCCCTAACCTTCGACATTTTTCCGATTTAGTCCCTAGGCTCGTATAATGAAACACATGCAATTTTTATCTTACCCAAGCCTAACTGAACATTTTTCTCTCTTATGGTAACCCACATTTTTCATTATTTTCCTCATTTCTACCACACATTTACATCTTTTGCAAAATAGTCCCTATAAGGGATTCTCATGAAAACCAACTTGGAAAAGATGTTTAACACACATTTATCTTTCATATTCCTCCATAATCCATCAAAATCAAATAACTCATGCATGGGTAAATTTTTGAACATAAACCCTAGCTTGAAATATGGGTAGAAATGGAAAGAGCAAGCTACCGTGATTTCAAAAATACAAAGAACATGAAAAACGGGGCTTGGGAGCACTTACTATTAAGCTTGAAAATTGAAGAAACCCTAGCTATGGTGTCCTCCAAATTTCGGCAGCTATGGGAAGAAGATTAACATATTTTTGCTCCATTTTTCCCTTTTTATTTCATTAAAAGCCTAATGACCAAAATGCCATCATGCCCTTTCTTTAAAATTTCATCCATGCAAGCCCATTTTTGTCCAAAAATTTAGAATTTGGGCAAATTACTCTCCAAGATCTTATAATTCATAAACTAAAGCAATTTCATAAAAATTGATTCCAGAATCCAAGTTTTGCAATTTATTCAATTTAGTCCCTAATTTTCAATTGGACACCTTATACTTAGAATTTCTTCGTGAAACTTTAACAGATGCATATACTCAGATTCTAGGCCTCATAATAATCATAAAACAGATATTTTGATGTTAGATTTATGGTCCCAAAGTCACTATTTCCACTAGGCCCTATTTCGGGATGTTGCATTTCTCCCCCCTTAGAAACTTTCATCCTCGAAAGTCTCACCAAAAAACAGATTCGGATATTGACTTCTCATAGCTTCTTCCGGCTCCCATGTAGCCTCTTCTACACCATGTCGATGCGAAAGAACTTTTACAAGAGCCACATCTTTATTTCTCAACTATTTAACTTCACGAGCCAATATCTTAACCGGTTCCTCTCCATAGGTCATGTCTGGTCGAATTTCAATCTCAATCGGTGAAATTACATGAGAAGGGTCTGATCGGTATCTCCTTAACATGGATACATGGAACACACTATGAATCTTTTCCAGTTCGGGTGGTAACGCCAAGCGATAAGCTAACGGTCCAACTTTTTCGGTGATATCATACGGTCCGATAAATCGTGGACTCAGTTTACCTTTTCAACCAAATTTCAATACCTTTTTCCATGGAGATACTTTCAAAAATACTCTATCCCCAACTTGAAACTAAATTTCCTTTCTTTTCAGGTCAGCAAAAGACTTTTTCCTATCTGATGCTGCTTTCAAACAATCTCGTATCATTTAACTTTTTCTTTAGTTTTTTTAATCAGTTCAACTCTATGAATCTGATTTTCCTTAAGTTTTGTCCAGAACAATGGAGTTCGACATTTCCTACCATACAAGGCCTCATAAGGCGCCATCTTCGAACTTAATTGGAAACTATTGTTGTAGGCAAATTCTACCAATGGCAGGTATTTTTCCCAAGTACCTTGAAATTTGAGGGTGAAACAACGCAACATGTACTCGAGAATCTGAATCATCCGCTCAGACTGACCATCGGTCTGAGGGTGAAAAGTTGTGCTAAAACTCAATTTTGTACCTAAGGCTTCTTGTAAATTCTTCCAGAATCTCGAAGTGAACCTCGGGTCTCTGTTCGAAATAATCGACAGTGGTACTCCGTGCAATCTTACTATCTCAGAAATGTACAAATCGGCTAATCTATCGAGGGAATAATCTATCTTTACCGAGGTAAAATGAGCCGACTTTGTCAATTTTTCCATTATAACCCGTATGGCATCTTTCTTTTTCGAAGTCAAAGGTAATCCTATCACAAAGTCCTTGGTAATTCTGTCCCACTTCCATTCGGGGACCATTACAGGCTGTAACAAACCTGAAGGCACTTGATGTTCAGCTTTAACTTGCCGTCATACTAGGCATTTCAATACAAATTCAGAAACACCTGTTTTCATGCCGCTCCACCAGTATATCTTCTTCAAATCATTGTACATCTTAGTACTTCCCGGGTGAACTGACAAACGATTGTTATGTGCTTCATGCAAAATCTTCCGAAGAAGTTCATTGTCTTTGGGTACAAAAACCCTATATCTAAACATTAAACATCCATTAGGACTAATTCAGAAATCGGACTCAATACCAGACTCACATTGAGCCCTTTTTGCTTGTAAGTCATCATTATTAAACTAAGCATCATGAATTTCCTACAGAAATGTTAGCCTAGCCTCCAGCTTGATCAGAATTAAACCATCATCAAGCAATGTCAAATGGGTATTCATGGCTCTCAAGGAAAACAAGGATTTCCTCCTCAATGCATCGGCGACCACATTTGCCTTTCCCGGGTGATAGTTGATAATCAAATCATAATCCTTAATTAATTTTAACCATCTCCGCTGTCTCAAATTTAGTTCTTTCTGAGTCATCAAGTATTTCAAACTCTCATGGTCCGTGAATATGCGCCAAGTCTCGCCATACAAATAATGCCTCCAAATTTTCAAGGCAAAAACAATAGCGGCAATCTCTAGGTCATGGGTTGGATAATTCATCTCATGAGGCTTTAATTGCGTGAAGCATAGGCTATCTCTTTGCCATTTTGCATAAGCACAGACCCTAATCCATTTAAGGATGCATCACTATAGACCACAAATTCTTTTCCCGGTTCAGTAGCACTAAAATAAGAGTTTCGATCAACAATGTTTTTAATTTCTCAAAACTTTGCTGACACTTCTCTATCCATTCAAACTTAACGTCTTTTTGTAGTAGCTTTGTTATCAGAGTCGCTATCATGAAAAATCATTTTACAAACCTTCGATAGTAACCGGCTAAGCCTAAAAAGCTTCTAACCTCGGTTACATTCTTAGGCCATCTTCATTCGACAATTGCAAAAATCTTACTTGGATCAACTCGGATGCCTTCACCCAAAACTATATGACCCAAATATTCAATTTCCTGGAGCCAAAATTCACTCTTGCTAAACTTAGCATATAGTTGCTTTTCCTGCAAGATCTGTAACACAATTCCCAGGTGCTTCGTATGCTTTGTCTCATCTTTAGAGTAGATCAAAATGTCGTCAATAAACACAATGACAAACTTATCCAAATATGGCCGAAAGATCCTATTTATTAGATCTATGAACACTGCCGGTGCATTCATCAACCCAAACGGCATGATAAAAAATTCATAATGGCCATACCTCGTTCTGAAAGTTGTCTTGGGTACATCCGAGTCTTAACTCGTAGCTGATAATAGCTAGACCTCAAGTCTACCTTGGAGAATACGGTGGCTCCTCTCAACTGGTCAAGCAAATCATCGATCCTTGGCAAAGGATACTTATTCTTGATAGTCACATTGTTCAGTTACCGATAATCGATACATAACCTCATCGAACCATCTCTCTTCTTTAGAAACAACACGGGGGCACCCCAAGGTGAAAAACTTGGCCTAGCAAATCCTTTATCCGTCAATTCTTGCAACTGTGTTTTTAACTCCTTCAGCTTGGTAGGTGTCATTCTATACGGGGCAATAGAAATGGGAGTCATCCCTGGCCCCAACTCAATACCAAACTCTATCTCCCTTTCAGGAGGTAATCTGGGTAATTCCTCCGGAAACACATCTAGATACTCATATACTATCGGCACAGGCTCAATCTTCAATGCAATTTCCTTAGTGTCCAGTACAATTTCAAGGTAAGCTTCATATCTTTTCCTCATATATCTCTGGGCAACCATTTCTATGATTACAATCAGCGGCGAACTCAATTCTCTTGATTCGACCCGTAGAATCTTACAATCCAGACATTTTAAATTAATGTACTTACTACCGCAGTTCACTGTTACATCATGAAGGGCTAACCAATCCATACCAAGTATTACATCAAATTCATTAAATGGTAACAACATAAGGTTAGCCGGGAAACAACAACCTTGAATCGTCAAAGGACAATTCTTACAAACTTTATCAACTAGAACCGACTTGCCTAGTGGGTTCGACACTCTAATAATGAATTTTGTAAGTTCCACAGGCATGTTCATACTAGACGCCAATCTCATGCAGATATATGAATGCGTCGACCCCAGGTCAATTAAAGCAATAACACTAATATTAAAAAGAGAAAAAGTACCAGTAATAACATCAAGTGCAGCGGCTTCCTCTCGAGCACGTATCGCATACGTTCTTGCTGGGGCTCGAACCTCTAGTTTTGCAGCATCTTTAGTCACGACTCGACTGCCACTAGCACTCCCTAGGTATCTCAGAGGTCTACTTCTTAGAATAGGAGTACTCAATTTCGGGGTTACATCCACTTCTTTTTCAACTCGCTCTGGGCTGTCTCTGAGGAAGTGATCAAGAGAACCACATCTGAAAAATGCGTCGCTCTTCATTCGGCACTCCCCAAAATGAAATTTGTTACAACTCTTACACTTCAGTTTTTGATCATCTACACTCCCCACACTAGTCACAATCGGGGAGGAAGACTTTTGACCTCATTGTTAAGAGCTTCTCGATCTACTGAATATCCCACTGACAAAGTGGAGCGTTCTGCTGGCTCCTTGCTTTCTTTGTGGAGAACGAGAGTGTTTTACCGCTAGGCCTCTTGCTCACAACTCAAGCCTCTCTCTTAGCTTGTTTTCTTCCATTATTTAGTTTCTCGGCCTTCTTGGCTCGATCGACCAATGTGGCAAACTCTCGTATTTCCAAGATCCCAATCAACAATTTGATGTCCTCATTCAGACCTTCCTCGAAACGTATACACATTTTCGATTTAGTTTGGACCCATTTAGTTGTGTACTGACTTAGTCGTACGAACTCTCTCTCGTATTCCGCTACTGTCTTGTTCCCTTGTTTGAGTTCCAGGAACTCCTTTCGCTTCGAGTCCAAAAACCGTTGGCTAATATATTTCTTCCTAAACTCTGCTTGGAAGAAATCCCAAGTAATATTCTCTTTCGACACTACCGAGGATACGGTCTTCCACCAATTGTATGCAGTGTCCTTCAAAAGGGACACAACACACTTCAAACATTCCTCGGCTGTGCATGACAAATCATCTAGCTCCCTCGTAGTATTTTTGAGCCATAACTCGGCTCTTTCAGTGTCATCATCAACTTTCGATCTAAATTCCTCAGTCCCATACTTCCTAAGCTTACGTACAGGGGCTTTACTGATTCTCACCGGTGCTATACCTCGTGGCACATCCTCATCAGGTTGGTTAGGGGGCGGGGGTGGTCATGGTATATTGGGGCGATTTCTTAGATAATCCCCAAACCATTCATCCATCATATCGAAGAAGGTAGCTTAGGCCTTTTCTCGACTTTCTGACATCAGCCTTCTACTACTACTAGATACAGCTCGCTATACAGAAGCTAGAGCATGGCTATCGACTCCCTCGGACTCATATTGTGCTCGATTGGAAGAAATTTACTATATTCAAAACAATTTAAACAATTAGGAGACGTCACACTATTGACATTAAATTAATGGCATGTATAGCGAACTTTAACATCCTCTACGGTAGTCCTAGAACCGACTAAACCGTAGCTCTGATACTAATAAATGTAACACCCCTCACCCGTATCCGGCACCGGGATAGGGTTCGAGGCATTACCGAAACTTTTCATTTAAAACATACTGAATCGACTCACCAGGTTTAGCTCAAAACTGAAACTTACAAGCATTCACATCCCATCCCTTAAATGGGCCTTCAAGGCCCTAAATATACATAGAGATGATTCGGGATAGGACCGAGAACATTCCATAACTTTATAAAATTTCCTTATATAGAAGTGTCACACGCCTGTGTATGAGGGGGCGTGTGATCACCCACGCCCGTGTGGTCTAGGGCACGTCCATGCCTTTAACCCGTGGGCAACACTGACTTTTAGACACGGCTAAGGCACACGCCCGTGGGCTTACCCCATGTCCAAAACTTAAGCATTCTGTTAAATTAACATGGCTGAGACACACGCCCGTGTGTCCTACCCGTGTACTAATTTGACTTAAGGTTTTAGGTGCAGGGGACACACGTCCATACCACACGCCCATGGGGATGGGTCGTGTGTCACACACGGTCTAGACACACGCCCGTGTGTCTAACCATGTGGACTTTAATTGGCTATTTTCCAAGCCTTTAGTCACCCCTTTCTACTTCTTTTTCTTAAAAGATTTCAAATTTAAAATAAAACATGATTATTCACTTGTAAATGATCTTGATGAAGTTAGTTGAATGGAAACCTCATATCATTGGCTTCATACAAAAAGGTTATTTCCCATCTAATATGGGTTCTTATGTTATTGTAGCACATTAAAAATTTGGCTCGTTTTTTAACTCATTGCCACTTGTAGCAACCCATCATAATGGAGCATAAACATGCATATAAAGGCAGGTCATAGCCTACTTTCAAATATGCCAATTTCCATGGCCTTATACAAAAAGATGAATGCATCTTTACATGCCTCCATTTGACAATTCAAATGATAGATATAACAAAATACTCAAAGCCCTATACATGCCATTACAAAATAGAAGTGTCTTTATACTAAAGCTTAACTAGTTGATAGTGTGTTGCTTCTCCAACTGTCTTCCAATCCTTATGAGTCCTCGAGCTCTGTAAAACAGGGAAAAGAGAGGGGGTAAGCATTTTCATGCTTAGTAAGCTCGAATAACTAAAAAGTAAACTTACCAAGTAATTTGCATACATCCATACTTAATTCATGAAATCATCCATTATGAAATGATTTCCTATCTCATGCACTCAATCACTGAGTTAGTCACATAATCATGTATTATGTAATTTAACTAGATGAGCTCATTATTCAACATTTCATTCATATATGTATATCCCATGTTAATCACATTGTGTTTCTTAGAAATCTCGATGGAATACCCATTATCCTTCAATTCATACGAATGATCATTCCATATATGCACTCCCGTAAACCTCACATCATATGTCGGGATTACTAGTCCAGGCTAAATCCCCCATGTCGGGATTACTAGTCCAGGCTAAATCCCCCATTATATGAACTCATAAGGTGATGTTGGGATTACCAGTCCTGGCTAAATCCCTTATAGTGACAAACACCCTTAATAAGCTCGGATTTGAATTACCAATCCAGGCTAAATTCAGACCTAATTCAGATTACCCGTCTGGGCTAAATCCGTCATGCACATATATTCTTCGGGAGGCTCGATCATTCAAGGAACACCCATCCGGGCTAGATCCTTTTCATAATCGAGATCAACGGATTACCTGTCCAGGCTAAATCCTTACTGCAACACATGCAGGATCTCGTTACACATATCAATCAGGGTTTATCCATCGAATCTCTTTTATTAACCTCAACCGAGACATCTTTAACATGTTACCATCAAATATGCATTTCAATGATGTTTCCTACTAATCGTAAATGCAATCATCATACATTCATAAATCATTCAATTATGCATATTAGGCGTTTACTTTAAGTTATCCAAACTTACCTGGAATTCTTTTCGGGATTGTGTTTCGGTTGTTTCGAAACCTTGCGTTTACCACGTTCGACCTACGGAATTTGTTCCTCGGGGTCTATAACAGCAAAATTAATTCATCAATACTCCACATTATGCATTTCAAGTTTAATATCTACACCCGGTTCAAATATTGTTTTGCCCCTGACCTTCGACTTTTTACGATTTAATCCCTAGGCTCGTATAATGAAACACATGCAATTTTTATCCTACCCAAGCCTAACCGAACATTTTTCTCTCGTATGGCAATCCACATTTTTCCTTATTTCTACCACACATTTACATCTTTTGCAAAATAGTCCCTATAAGGGTTTCTCATGAAAACCAACTTGGAAAAGATGTTTAACACACATTTATCTTTCATATTCCTCCATAATCCATCAAAATACCAATAACTCATTCATGGGTAAATTTTTTAACATAAACCCTAGTATGAAATATGGGTAGAAATGGAAAGTGCAAGCTACCGGGATTTCAAAAATACAAAGAACATGAAAAACGGGGATTGGGAGCACTTACTATTGAGCTTGAAAATTGAAGAAACCTAGCTATGGTGTCCTCCAAATTTCGGTAGCTATGGGAAGAAGATGAGCATATTTGTGCTCCATTTTTCCCTTTTTATTTATTAAAAAGCCTAATGACCAAAATGCCCTCATGCCCTTTCTTTAAAATTTCATCCATGCAAGCCCATTTTTATCCAAAAATTTAGAATTGGGGAAAATTACTCTCCAAGACCTTCTAATTCATAATCTAAAGCAATTTCATACAAATTGCTTCTAAAATCTAAGTTTTACAATTTATTCAATTTAGTCTCTAATTTTCAATTGGACACCTTATACTTAGAATTTCTTCGTGAAACTTTAAAACATGCATATACTCATATTATAGGCCTCATAATAATCATAAAATAAATATTTTGATGTCTGATTTGTAGTCCTGAAACCACTATTTCGACTAGGCCCTATTTCGGGATGTTACATTTCTCCCCCATAGGGACTTTAGTCCTTGAAAGTCTTACCAGAAAACAGATTCAGATATTAACTTCTCATAGCTTCTTCCGACTTCCATGTAGCCTCTTCTACACCATGTCGATGCCATAGAACTTTTACAAGAGCCACATCTTTATTTCTCAACTGTTTAACTTCACGAGCCAATATCTTAACCGGTTCCTCTCCATAGGTCATGTTCTGTCGAATTTCAATCTCAGCGGTGAAATTACATGAGAGGGGTCTGATCGGTATCTCCTTAGCATGGATACATGGAACACACCATGAATCTTTTCCAGTTCGGGTGGCAACGCCAAGCGATAAGCTAACGGTCCAACTATTTCGGTGATCTCGTACGGTCCGATAAATCGTGGACTCAGTTTACCTTTTCAACCAAATCTCAATACCTTTTTCCATGGAGATACTTTCAAAAATACTCTATCCCCAACTTGAAACTCAATTTCCTTTCTTTTCAGGTCAGCATAAGACTTTTTCCTATCTAATGTCACTTTCAAACAATCCCGTATCACTTTAACTTTTTCTTTAGTTTCTTTAATCAGATCAACTCCATGAATCCGATTTTCCTTAAATTCTGTCCAGTACAATGGAGTCCAACATTTCCTACCATACAAGGCCTCATAAGGTGCCATCTTCAAATTTGTTTGGAAATTATTGTTGTAGGCAAATTTTACCAATGGCAGGTATTTTTCCCAAGTACCTTGAAATTCGAGGATGGAACAACGCAACATGTCCTCAAGAATCTAAATCATCAGCTCAGATTGACCGTCGGCCTAAGGGTGAAAAGCTGTGCTAAAACTCAACTTTGTACCCAAGGCTTCTTGTAACTTCTTCCAGATTCTCGAAGTGAGCCTCGGGTCTCTGTCTGAAATAATCGACAGTGGTACTCCGTGCAATCTTACTATCTCAGAAATGTACAAATCGGCTAATCTATCATGGGAATAATCTGTCTTTACCAGGATAAAATGAGCTGACTTTGTCAATTTGTCCACTATAACCCATATGGCATCTTTCTTTTTCGGAGTCAAAGGTAATCCTGTCACAAAGTCCATGGTAATTCTGTACCACTTCCATTCGGGGACCATTACAGGCTGTAACAAACCTGAAGGCACTTGATGTTCAGCTTTAACTTGCTGACATACTAGGCATTTCGATACAAATTCAAAAACATCTCTTTTCATGCCACTCCACCAGTACATCTTCTTTAAATCATTGTACATCTTGGTACTTCCCGAGTGAACTGACAAACAACTGTTATGTGCTTCTTGCAAAATCTTCCGAATAAGTTCATTGTCTTTGGGTACACAAACCCTATCTCTAAACATTAAACATCCATCAGGACTAATTCAGAAATTGGACTCAATACCAGACTCACATTGAGCCCTTTTTGCTTGCAAGTCACCATCATTAAACTAAGCATCATGAATTTCCTGCAGAAATGTTGGCCTAGCCTCCAACTCGGTCAGAATTGAACCATCATCAAGCAATGTCAAACGGGTATTCATGGCTCTCAAGGCGAATAGAGATTTCCTACTCAATGCATCGGCGACCACATTTGCCTTTCCCGGGTGATTGTCGATAATCAAATCATAATCCTTAATTAGTTCTAACCATCTCCGCTGTCTTAAATTTAATTCTTTCTGAGTCATCAAGTATTTCAAACTCTTGTAGTCCGTGAAAATACGACAAGTCTCGCCATACAAATAATGCCTCTAAATTTTCAAGCCAAAAACAATAGCGACAAGCTCTAGGTTGTAGGTTGGATAATTCTTCTCATGAGGCTTCAATTGCCGTGAAGCATAGGCTATCACCTTGGCATCTTGCATAAGCACACACCAATCCATTTAAGGATGCATCACTGTAGACCACAAATTCTTTTCACGGTTCAGGTAGCACTAAAACAGGAGTTTCGGTCAACAATGTTTTTAATTTCTCAAAACTTTGCTATAACTTCTCTGTCCATTCAAACTTAACGTCTTTCTAAAGCAGCTTTGTCATCGGAGTCACTATCATGGAAAATCCTTTTACAAACCTTCAATAGTAACCGACTAAGCCTAAAAAGCGTCTAACCTCGGTTACATTCTTAGGTGATCTTCATTCGAAAATTGCAGAAATCTTACTTGGATCAACTCGGATGCCTTCACCCGAAACTATGTGACCCAAAAATCCAATTTTCTGGAGCCAAAATTCACTCTTGCTAAACTTAACATATAGTTGCTTTTCCTGCAAGATCTGCAACACAATTCCCAGGTGCTTCACATGCTCTGTCTCATCTTTAGAGTAGATCAAAATGTCGTCAAGAAACACAATGACAAACTTATCCAAATATGGCCGAAAGATCCTATTCATTAGATCTATTAACACAATCGGTACATTCATCAACCCAAACGGCATGACAAGAAATTCATAATGGCCATACCTCGTTCTAAAAGCTGTCTTGGGTACATCCGAACTCCTGATAGCTACGATGTCTATAAAACAATCCAAATACACACAAAGTAAGCTTTCAAAAGCTTAGTAAGCCATATACAAATAAACTTATCAACTTAAGCATATAAACATCATAAAATACATATACTTCATGGCCAATATACTAACATATAACACATAATTCATATACAATTCACATATTTCCAAATCATTTGCTCATATAACATATTTTCTCATTATTATACCATATGTTCACAAAGGTACAAGTATTTACCTTTCATTATCAACATAGTATACAATTCAAAAGTACCTGTATAGAATACGTATTTCAAATAATCATTCGTATCTCGGAATGCCCATTGAACCGTTTGGAATCATAAGGATGCTTGGATAACTCGGAAAGCTTGTACAATGCCAACGTCTCAAACGTGGTCTTACATGTAATCAAATATTGATGCCACTATCCCAACAGAGTCTTACACGAAATCAAATATGATACCAACGTCCGAGACGCGGTCTTACACATAAATCATAAGTCGATGCCAACGTCCCTGACGTGGTCTTACACGAAAACACATATCGGATCCTATGTCATGAAAAATGTATCATAACTATTCTTAAAGTTCATACGGGGCTTTTCGGACGTTAGAACTTTGTCGATACTTTCTCGGATATCTCATTCTCAACACATATAATCATACAACATTGTTCAAAAGCATATAATCAATAATAATTCAATCCAAAATACATTTATTTGTATATCGACTTACCTTGTACGGAAATGAACGGAAATGAGCGACTAATCAACGACTTTCGTTTTCCCCCGATCTAATTCTATTTTCTTTGTTTCTTGATCTATATAAATTCAAATTTAACTCTTTTATTCACCAAATCATTCAAATCAATCCAAAAACACATATTTAGGGCATTTTTCAAATTAACCCTCATATTTTCATCTTTTGACAATTTAGTCCCTATTTCACAAAATCACAAAATACACATAATTTCCTTTTACACATGATTAGCCAAATTTTTATGGAGTTCATACAAGTCCTTCTATTTCACTTATTTCACATTTTAGTCCTACAATTTACAAATTTCACAATTTAGCCCATTTTACTCAATTTCATCAAAAATTCAAATACAAAATATGTTAACCCGAAACATATCTTTCATGTACCAAAAACTAACTTTATAAAGCTCGCATTGTCAAAAATGGCATAACTCAAAATCATCAACAAAATCAGAAAATAGGGCATGGGCTTGATAGAACACTAAGCAATGATCACAAAAACGTAGAAATTATCGAAAACGGATCAAAACACATACCTCAATTAAGCTAAACAATGGTCGAACCCTAGAATTCTTTTTCCCTTTTATTTTTCTTGTATTTTCAGCAATGGATGAAGAAATTAAACTAAAATTTAACTTTGGTTTTAATTAATATAACATTATTATGCATTTTACCAATTTAACCTTATTATAAATCATTCAAATTCCACCAACTAATGCCCATTTATGTCATTTAATTCATTCCATGGTCAAATAAGCTCATAAGGACCTCATAATTAATAAACCATATCAAATAGGCATTTTAACAATTAGAAGGCCACTTTTACAATTTACGCGATTAGGTCCTTTAATCTAATTGAGCACACAAACGATTAAATTTTCGTACGAAATTTTCACACATATTAATTCACATACCATAAGCACGGAAAATAATATTAAAGTATTTTTAGATTTGTTGTCCCAAAACCACTATTCCGACTAGGGTCTAAACTGGACTGTTACAATTCTCCCCCTTAGGGATTTTCCTCCTCAAAAATCTTACCATCAAATAGGTTCGAATATTGCTGTCTCATAGCATCTTCAGGATCCCACAAAGCCTCTTCAACACCATGATGATGCCACATTACTTTTACTAACGGAATTTTCTTATTTCACAATTCTTTAATCTCACGAGCTAAGATACGGATCAGTTCTTCATCGTAGGTCATATCAGATTGAATCTCAATCTCAGAAGGAGAAATTACATGCGATGGATCGAATTTGTATCATCGAAGCACCGATATGTGAAACACATTGTGAATCTTTTCTAGCTTAGGTGGCAAAAATAATCTATATGCAACCGACCCGATACGCTCGGTAATCTGACACGGCCCGGTGAGCCTCAGACTCAATTTGCCTTTTCTGCCAAATCAAAGTACTTTCTTCCACAGAGATACTTTCAAAAACACTTTGTCACCGGTCTCAAATTCAATATCTTTTTGTTTCAAATCTACATAAGATTTATGTCGGTCGGAAGCTGCTTTTAGACTATCTCGGATCACTTTCACTTTTAGTTCAGTTTCTTTTATCAAATCAACCCCGTATATCTTATTCTCACTGAGCTCAGTCCAATACAAAGGTGTACGACATTTCCGACCATATAAAACTTCGTATGGTGCCATTTTAATGCTCGATTGATAACTGTTATTATAAGCGAATTCAATCAAAGGAAAATATTGTTCCCACGTACCTTCAACCTCAAGAATGCAACATCTCAACATATCCTCGAGAATCTGAATAATCTGCTTGGATTGACCATCGGTTTGCGGGTGAAAAGCAGTGCTGAAATGCAATTTTGTACCCAAAGCATCTTGCAATTTCTTCCACAATCGCAATGTGAATCTCGGATCTCTATCTGACACAATAGATAATGGCACACCATGCAATCTTACAATATTGAAAATGTATAACTCAACTAACCTATCAAGTGAGTAGTTGGATCGTACCGAAATAAAATGGGCTAATTTCGTCAATCGATAAACTATAACCTAGATTGCATCTTTATTTCTCAGAGATAGGGGCAAACCTGTAACATCCCGATTTTAGGCTTAGTCAGAATAGTGATTTTGAGACCACAAATTTGATGAGGAAATTTTCATTTTTATTATATTTTTATGGTCTCCAATTTCACAGAATGATTTCATGAAAATTTCGTTCAAAAATTTCAACGTTCGGGCACTCAATTTAGTAAAAAAGACTAAATTGTAAAAAGTGCAAAAGTTGATTTTTACATGTTAGAGGTGTCTAATTTTCATGAAATTTTAAATGGGAGGTCCTTAAATGATAATTAAACCATTTTAAAACTTGTTGGACAAAAATGACCTTAGTTGGGTAAAATTTGAAAGAATAGTAAAAAGGGCATTTTGGTCATTTAAGGGTAAAATGGATTAAAAGACAAATTTTAAACCCCAAATGTGTCCCTTTCTTCTTGCTACAGAAGAATGTACCAAGAGCAGCCATGGTTAGGGTTTGGCCAAGCTTCCAAGCTTAATAGTATGAGATTCCGAGCTCCATTTTTAGTGTTCTATGTATTTTTGGAATCCCGGTAACATGATCTGCTCATTTCTACCATTATTTTGAGCTAGGATTTATGTTTAAAAATTTACGCATGAATGATATGCATGTATTTTGATGTTTAATGATAGAATATGAAGCTTGAAGTTGTGTTAAACAACTTTTGCTAAGCGATTTTACGTGAGAACGAGTAAAATGACATAATCGGTAAAAATACCTAATATTCATAAGTCAAAATTACCGAAATACCCTTGTAGGGTAGAGATACCGAAATACCCCTGTAGGTAGAATTACTTAAATACCCTTGTAGGGTAGAAATACCAAAATACCCCTGTAGGGTGGAATTACTGAAATACTCCTGTAAGGTAGAATTACCGAGATACCCTTGTGGGGTAAAATTACCATTTTACCCTTAGGGTGTTAAATGACTGTTTTGCCCTTGTGGGCAAGTGTCTGACTTGGACTGTGTGGTTGACGGATTTGATTGTGAATATATGTTGGTGATATGAATGGCTTGACTGTGATTGTTTGATTCAAATATGGACATGATATTCTGATTCTGTATGTTGTATGCAATGACATGTATATCTGTTGCATGGGATATGGTTTATATTGATAGAGGAAGCGTTCTGGCAGCCTCGCTGCAATCTGGTGGTCTCGCTACATATATCTGTTCTGGTGACTTCGTCACAATATCTGGCAGCCTCGTTGCAATCTGGTGGCTTCGCCACATATATATATCTGTTCTGGTGGCCTAGCCACAATATCTGTATCTGATGACTTCTTCACAATATCTGGCAGCCTCGCTGCAATTTCTGTGGTGTGTAGCTGTTGGTGGGTCGAGTAGTCTCCCCACATGGTGTAAGGTTGGTACGGGGGTGTATACGGTTGGATTGGGTTGGGTTTGCATTCACATTCTGATTCTGATTCTGTTACCTGATACTAATTCTGATTTTGTTACCTAAGTCTGATTCTGATTCTAATTTTGATTCTGTCACCTGATTTTGATTTTGATTCTGATTCTCATTTTTATTCTAGTTCTGATAATGTTTCTTATTCTGTAATGGGCTAAGGCCCATCTGGTACTGTCTGTTATAATGGGCTAGGGCCTAATTAATATTGAAACTTTAAGTAGGGCTGGGGCCAACTTTTAATTCTTTTATATGACTGACTGTTCCTTTTATATAGTAGGGGATTTCACACTGAGTTTTCGTAAACTCACCCTGTTTATTAACCTTTCAGGTAATTTCCAGCCTTAGATGGATCGGAGCTGCGAGGGGCTCGGAGGAAGCTTCACTCACTGTTTATGTTACAGATTTCATTATTACTTTTAAATGTTTTTATGTGGGTTGTAGTAAAGCCATTGTAATTTACTGGATTTCAAGTTTGGAATTTTATTTATTGTTCTTATAATTGCCAGTATTAGAACACGGTTTTCCAAAGCAACTATTGTTGTTCAAAACTCACGTAACCGTAATTGTTTTTAAATTAAGCTTCCGCAACTGTCAAGATTTTTACAAAGTTGTTACGAATGTTATTCAGCTGAGGTTTTCTAAAAGGGTATAAGTTTTTAATTATTAAGAAGGGTTTTTAATGGAAACATGGTTTTCGAAAAACACTTCAATGTGACACGCCAGATTCGAGCCAAACTTCCTGGCCAGGCTTGGGGTGTTACATGAATACCAAGTAAGGTTGTAAAGAAAGAGAGATGAGTCATTAAAGACTGCTTAAATACCAAGTATTTCCTTATATCCCAACCCTAGACATGTTCATTTCCATTACCGCATCACTTAGTCCTTTCCTTTCTAAATAAGTGTTAAGTTATTCATGCTTGCTATGTTTTATTCTGCAGAAATTAAATTCTAATTACGAAAGAAATAAATTGCTAAGGAGCTAAAAAAATAAATAATAAGACAAGAGTCCCCCCTTTTATTTTCTTGAATCATTCCTGTTGTCTTTTCCAGCTCCATCTCTACTTGCATCGTCAGTATCTTCCGTCCATGTCTCAAACATAGCATCTGGAAACTCAGGAACAAAAGTGTTAGAGATATTCTTAAAAGAATTTTGAATTGAGTCATCTCTAATTTTTGCATATTTCTAGTAAGTTTGTTGTTGATTGTGCATGAACTTGCATATATTCATCAAAATTGACAATTTTGATTTCCTTGAAGTACTTGCAAAAGTCTGCATGGGAGTTGTATATTTAGGTTCAACACTTAGCTTGACTGGTTCTTCTCCTGGCGCAACTCTTGGTTGCTGAATAACTGGTTTACTCAATATATCCGAACTAATCCGGCTATACAACAACCTCCACCCCTGACTAATCCATCTTCGATACCTACATACCTCAAGTAAGTGATCCGTTGAGATTGCTTAATCTTCCTGTTGATAAAATCAAAAAACACGGGGTTGAAGAATTCAAAGTTACTGATGATGATGCTAAGTGAGTTGAATTCTGGCTTGATAATACTACCCGTGTGTTCGACGAACTATCTTGTGCTCTAGATGAATGATTAAAATGTGCCATATCTTTACTTCGAGACACCGCATATCACTGGTGGAATACACTAGTATCGGTCGTTCCGAAAGAGCGGGTAACGCGAGAGTTCTTTCAGACTGAGTTTCGTAAGAAATACATCAGCCAGAGATTTATCGACAAGAAGCACAAAGAATTTCTGGAGTTGAAATAGTGTCAGATAACCGTGATAGAGTATGAGAGAAAATTTGTGAGACTCAGTCGGTATGCCCGAGAGTGTGTTTCTACTAAAGCTATAATGTGTTAAAGATTTGAATATTGGTTGAACGAAGACATTAAACTGCTAGTTGGCATACTTGAAATAAAAGAGTTCGTAGTACTGGTTGAGCGAGCTTGCAAAGCTGAAGAGCTTAGGAAAGAGAAAAGAAAAGCTAATTTTGAAGCTAGAGATTCACGTAAGAGATCATCGAGTAAGTCATTTCAGTCGGCACCAAAAATGTTCTGAGGTGATTTTAACCGTTCTAAAGCTACAACGGGTTATTCTAGACAAGATCGAGATAGACCACCTGTGAGCTCGAGAGTTACCTCAGTAGCTAGTGTGGGTAATGTCAGATCAAATCAACCTGAGTGTAAACATTGCAGTAAATGACATCCCGGTAGTTGCAGATTGCATGATCGGGCCTATTTTAAATGTGGATCGATGGATCATTATATTCGTGAATGCCCAGAGTTAGTTGAAGAAAATCTGGTACAAAATACGATATTGGGTAACACTGTAGCTCGAGGTAAACCACCTAAAAATACAGGTAATGTAAGTAGCAGTTAGAGAGGGACTAAAGATACAGTAGTTAGATTCGAGGCTCGTGCACCTACTAGAGCCTATACTATCTGCGCACGCGAGGAGGGTTTATCCCCAGATGTTATTACTGGTACATTCACTCTCTATGATACTAATGTAATTGCATTGATTGATCATGGTTCAACTTATTCTTATGTTTGTGGGACATTAGTATTCAGTAAGACTTTGCCTTTTTGAGTCTACTGAATTTGTGATTAAAGTATCGAACCCCTTAGGGCGGTGTGTTATGGTTGATAAAGTATGTAAAAATTGTCCCTTGATGATTTGAGATTCATGCTTTCCAGTTGATTTGATGTTGTTTCCATTTGATAAGTTCGACATAATTCTAGGTATGGACTGGTTGACTTTGCATGATGCTGTTGTAAACTAAAAGGAAAGACTATTGATTTACGATGCCAGAAGGATGAGATTATTCAGATTGAATCTAATGATCTAAATGGTTTACTAGTAGTGATATCTTCGATGTTAGCTCAGAAATATGTGAGGAAAGGTTGTGAAGCTTATTTTGCTTATGTGCTTGACAGTAAAGTAACCGAAAGAAAGATTGAATCAGTACCAGTTGTGTGTGAGTATCCGGATGTGGTTCCTGAAGAATTACCGGGTTTGCCACCATTCGGGAGGTAGAGCTTGGTATTGAGTTAGTACTAGGGACGACTTCGATATCAATAGCTACGTACAAAATGGCACCTACTGAATTAAAAGAATTGAAAGCTCAGTTACAAGAGTTGACAGATAGAGGTTTCACGCGACCGAGTTTCTCTCCCTGGGCTGCACTAGTTTTATTTGTGAAAAAGAAAGACGGAACTATGAGAATGTGTATCGACTATGGATAGTTCAATAAGGTGACTATAAAGAATAAGTATCTGTAGCCACAGATTGATGATTTGTTTGATCAACTGAAAGGAGCTACAATGTTTTCAAATATAGATTTGAAATCAGGCTACTATCAGTTGCGAGTTAAAGACTCTGATGTGCCAAATACTACTTTGCAAATGAGGTACTGACGTTATGAGTTTTTGGTTATTCCTTTCGGACTTACTAATCCACCTGCTGTTTTCATGGATTTGATGAATCAGATCTTCAGACAGTATTTGGATCAATTTGTGGTTGTGTTCATAGATGACATTTAGATCTGCTCCCATGATGAAACCGAGCATGCCGAACATTTGAAATTTGTGTTACAAACCTTACGAGATAAATAGTTGTATGTGAAGTTCAATAAATGTGAGTTCTAGTTACACGAAATCAGTTTTCTGGGCCATGTTGTATCTGCATTGGTTATTCGGGTTGATCCGAGTAAAAATTTAGCTATACTCGATTGGAAACCTCCGAGAAATGTTTCTGAAGTTTGAAGTTTTCTGGGACTTGTTGGTTACTATAGACGGTTCGTGAAAGGTTTCTCTATGATTTCAACCACAATGGCAAAGCTACTTTAGAAAGATGTTAAGTTTGAGCAGTGAGAAAAGTGCCAGAAAAGTTTTGATCAATAGAAAGCTCTTTTGACAAAAGCTCCAGTGCTAGTTTAGTCAAAATCGGGTAAAGAATTTGTTATTTATAGTGATGCATCTTAAAATGGTTTGGGCTGTGTTTTGATGTAGGAAGGCAAAGTCATAGCTTATGCCTCAAGACAGTTAAAGCTGAATGAAAAGAACTATCTGACACACGACCTAGAATTGGCAGCAATTGTATTTGCATTGAAAGTACGGTGTCACTATATGTTCGGTGAGAAATGTCATGTCTATTCTGATCATAAAAGCCAGAAGTATTTGATGACTCAAAAAGATCTAAATTTGAGACAACGTCGATGGTTAGATTTGCTAAAAGACTACGAGCTTGTGATTGACTATCACCCGGGAAAGGCTAATGTTGTTGCTGAAGCTCTAAGCTGAAAATCACTATTTACTTTGCGTGCAATGAATGCACATATGGCTATATATGATGATGATTCGATAATAGATGAATTAAAAGCAAGACCGATATTTGTTCAACAAATTTACGATGCTCAGAAGGTTGATGATGATTTGTTAGCAAAATGAGCTCAATGTGATTCAAATGTTGATTCAGAGTTCAGAGTTGATGCTGAGGGTTGTTTGAGGTTAAGAAATTGAATATGTGTTTTGAGAAATTCAGAGTCAATTCAGATGATTTTGAATGAATATCATAGCAGTCGGTTATCTATTCACCTAGGTAGTATGAAAATGTATAATGATCTGAAACAACTTTACTAGTGGCATGGTATGAAACAAGACATTTCTGACTTTGTTTCGAAATGTTTAGTCTATCAGCAAGTAAAAGCCGAGCTTTAGGTACCTTCTGGATTACTTCAATCAATTATGATACCTGAGTGGAAATGGGATAGAGTCACAATGGATTTTGTATCCGGTTTACCGTTGACACCGAGCAAGAAAGATGCAATCTGGGTTATTATGGATAGATTGACTAAATCATCTCATTTTGTTTCGATTCGTATAGAT
This sequence comes from Gossypium hirsutum, assembly GCF_007990345.1. NCBI lineage: Eukaryota > Viridiplantae > Streptophyta > Magnoliopsida > Malvales > Malvaceae > Gossypium > Gossypium hirsutum. The sequence goes on from NC_053431.1 coordinate 59,609,089, forward strand.
TACTCGCTTGAAAAGCTTACTGACTTATATGTTTCTTTGATTGTGAGATTACACAGTGTGCCTATTTCTATTGTTTCAGATAGAGATCCGAGGTTTACATTGCGGTTTTGGAAGAAACTGCATGATGCACTAGGTACGAAATTACATTTCAGCACTACATTCCATCCGCAAACAGATGGTCAGTCTGAACGAATCATTCAGATACTTGAGGATATGTTGAGATGTTGCATTCTCGAGCTTGAAGGTACATGGGAACGATACTTACCTTTGATTAAATTTGAGTACAATAATAGCTTTCAATCGAGTATCAAAATGGCACATAATGAGGCTTTGAATGGTCGTAAATGTCGTACACCATTGTATTGGACTGCGCTCAGTGAAAACAAGATACACTAGGTCGATTTGATCAGGGAGATTGAACAGAAAGTGAATGTAACACCCCTAACCCGTATCCGTTACCGAACAAGGGTTAAAGGCATTACTGGACAAAATCGAAACATTAACATTCATTTCATAAGCATTGAAGCATTAAAGATCAATCATCAATATAAAGTCCCTTATATAGGTTATCAAGACCTTAAACATGTACTAGAAAGGGGTCAGGACTAAACCAAACACATAAAAAATTTCTCCAAAATTTAAACATTTTTCAAACAAGTACAGGTCACATGCTCGTGTGAATAGGCCGTGTACCTCACACGGCTTTAGACATGCCCATGTGTCTAGACTGTGTCAAAACAGGGCATACATACTGACTTGTTCACACAGCCACAAGACATGCCCGTGTGCTTTGGCTGTGGTCGAATCTGACTTGGGCCACACGGCTAGCCACACGCCCGTGTGCCTTGGCCGTGGTCAAATCTGACTTACAATTGTAGGGATCCCAAGGGGACACACAGCCATGCAACATAGTCATGTGTCGCGCACGACTAAGACACACACCTGTGTCCCTGCCCATAAGGACAAAAATAAGCCATTTGAATAGCCAACTTGCCACCCCAAATGGGTTAATCCTATAAGTACCAAACCAAGCATATTTACACAAAAATTTCAACTAAATTCTATACCAAACCTTACAAAATTCATGACATAACATTATCAACCACTTACATGCTTATAAACTCAACTCAATTGTGCCAAAACATAAAACCAAATCATATCAAAACATATGGTCTGATGATCTCTAAACTCATGACCAAATCTCATACCAAAACTTACCAAACTTACCATTTCTCTTAGCCATTCGTGAACACATTAAATAGATCATTTTGCATCACATTTCATATACCAAAATCAAAACATAAACATAACCATATCAAACCATATCACATGGCTAAATATAAACATTACCAAACCTATCCAAAGTACTTCGAGCCTATACATGACATACTTTACTAGATACATTTTCAAAAGGTACCAAAATGAGATTCGATAGTGTGGTGACAATCCTCGATGATCCCCGAGCTCACAATAGCTTCAATATCTATAAGAACAATGCAAACATACATAGGGTAAGCTTTCAAAAGCTTAGTAAGCTCATACCAAAAATCATCAACAGTTTATAAAATGTAAAACATCAACACAGGGGTACTCATTAATTCTCAATTCATCTATCAATTCTATACCAACACCATTCATATATTTATACCAATTCAATGAACTTCATATGGATAACATCATCTATCACATAGGTATCATACATATCTAAACCTTCCCGTATTTATTTATTTTCAGCCTCATCTCTCGTTCAGATATTTTAAGATTTTCTGGATATTATTCATGCTTTGACATCTGCACATTTAGTGCTTTAAGGGTTAGCCGAAGCTACAACGACTTCACACTCTTAGTGCCATTTCAATTAATCGAAGCTATCTCGGTATCGCACACTTACTGCCTCAGATAGCCGAAGCTATTTTGAATTACACATTTAGTGCCAAATACCATTGATTTATCATCGTATTCAACCATAATCAATTATATATACAATCTATGTATAATCCAAGCATCAACAATATATTTGTAACATAATGTTTTAGGTATGAACTTACCTCGTACACGGATTGTCGACTCGGACTGTTTACTCTATAATCTTCGACTTCCCTCAGTCTAAGTCCAAATTCCTCTTTTCTTGATCTATATGTATTCAAAATTAATCCTTTTATTCACTAAATCATTCAAACCAATCCATATACACACAATTAGGGCATTTTACAAACTAACCATCACATTTTTACATTTTGACACTTTAGTCCCTAAATCACAAAATCACAAAATACACATAATTTGATTGTACACAAGCTTAGATGAATTCTCCTAGTACTCATACTAGTCCACACATTCCATTTATTTCATATTTTAGTCCCTCAATTTCTCATTTTCGCAATTTAGTCCATTTTACTTAAAATCATCAAAAATCCAAAGACAAAATAGGTAAACCCAACATCAAACTTTCATTTATCAACAACTAACTTTACAAAGCTCATAATTTCATCAATGGCATATTTCAAAATCATCATCAAAATTATAAATTGAGGTATGGGTTTGATAGTATACGAAGCAACGATTACAAAAATGTAGAAATTATCAAAAACCGATCAAAACACATACCTTAATTAATGAAAATCAAGGCCAAACCCTAGCTTGTATTTATTTTCTTTTTCTTTTGATGATTTCGGCAACATAAGCATGAAATGAGCTTATTTTAAGCTTTTGTTTTATTTTAATTAACATATAATCTAAATGACAATTTTGCCCTTTTATTAAACCAATATAAATTCACATATATTAAAGCTATAAATGTCCATTATACATGTAAATGGCATAATAACAACATAAGGACCTCTCAATTATAAAGCCAAGTCAAATAGGCACTTTTAACATCTAGCACACAACTTTTACATTTTACACGATTAGGTCCTTTTTATTAAATTAAGCACACAAACATTCAAATTTTCATACGAGACTTTTACACATGCTAATTCACACATCATAAACACATGAAATAATATTTAAACATTTATCTAATGCGGATTTGTGGTCCCGAAACCACTATTCCAACTACGGTCTGAACAGAACTATTATAGTGAAAGTAATTTGTGAATGTTTGAAAACAGCATCAGATCTTCAGAAATCGTATGCGGACTTGAAATGAAAAGATATAGAGTTTCAGATCAGAGACAAAGTACTTTTGAAAGTATCACCATGGAAGAAAATACTTAGATTCATTCGTAAAGGAAAATTGAGTCCGAGATTTTTTGGGCCATATGAGATTATAGAGCATATTGGGTCGGTTTCTTATAGACTGTTGTTGCCACCTGAGCTAGAAAAGAGCCACAATGTATTTCATGTTTCGATGCTTCGTAGATACCGATCTGATCCGTCACATGTGATTAGTCCATCCGAGATTGAGATTGAGTCTGATATGACATATGAGGAAGAACCAATTAGCATTCAGGCTCGCGAAGTTAAAGAATTCCGAAATATGAAAATCTCATTAGTTAAAGCACTGTTGCATAAAAATGGAGTTGAGGAAGCAACATGGGAGCCAGAAGACATAATGAAAGAACGTTATCTGAACCTATTCATCGGTAAGATTTTTGGGGACGAAAATCCCTAAGGGGGAGAGTTGTAATAGCCCGATTTAGACCCTAGTAGGAATAGTGGTTTGGGAGCACGAATCCGAGTCAGAAAAAATATTTCAAAACTATTTTCTGTGTTTATTATGTGTGAATTTGTATGTGAGAAATTTTCGTGATTTAATTTTATCATTTGAGTGCCCGATTAAATAAAAAGGATTAAATCGCGTAAAATGAAAATTTGGTGGTTATTTTTAAAAGGGTCGAATCATGGTTTTCTTTTAATGTGGAGGATTTATGTTGCAATTAGCTCATTTATTAAATGAATGGACGGCATTAGGCATCTAATATATGGTTTTGTTATTAAACCATTAAGGTTAAATATGTAATATGATTAATAAGTTAATATATTATAAAACATAAAAATGTAAAGCCATGGCGTTCATATTATTTGTTTGACCGGAACTAAAGAAAATAAGAAAGAAAAGAAAGCTTTATGGTTTTGGTCGCTTGCTAAGCTCAATCATGGTATGTAACTAGCTCGGTTTTTGATAATTTTTACGTTTTTTGAGATTGTTGCTAAGTTATCTACAAGAACCATGCTTGAATTTTTTATTTTGATGAATATTTTGAGTTATGCCATTGTTGAAAGCTTGTGATTTTTGTTGTTTGATGATAAAATATGTAAGATATGCTTTGAGTTAACATGTTTTGTATTGGAGTTTTTGATGATTTTGAGTAATTAGGACTAAATTGCAAAAATAATAATTTGAGGGACCAAATGTGAAATAAATGAAATATATGGACTTTTATGGACACTAGAAACATTCGACCTAACATAGGTGTGTTGAAATTTTGCATATTTTGTGCTTTGTTCAATAGGGACTAAATTGTGAAAATTATAAAATGTTAGGGGCAAAAGTGTAATTTTACCATTTATGTGTTTTCGGATGAATTTGATTGAATATTTGATTAAATAAGTTTAATTTATATTAATTTAGATCAAGAAAAGAGAAAATCAGATTTGGATCGGGGGAAAACTTAAGTTGTCGACTAGCTGTCCTGTTCCGTTTTACATCGTCCGAGGTAAGTTTATAAGCAAATAGACGTTGTTTATTTTAATTATATGTGAGCTATATATGCTGAAATGGAATATATGTGAATATATACATAATAGCCGAATGTTATTAAGCTTGCCAACTATGTTTATGAATTCATTTCGACTGTGTTACGACGTCCGAAAGCCTCGTATGAACCTTAGGAATAGCTAGGATACATATGTCATGACATAGGATTCCGATATGTGATGTGCGAGTAAGACCACGGCATCGATATATGTGTATAAGTAAGACTACGTTTTATACGTTGGCATCGATATGTGACTTCGATATATGTATGCGAGTAAGACCCTATCTGGGACAGTGGCATCGATATATGATTACATATAGGACCACGTCTAGGACGTTGGCATTGTACGATATGTTTGATTATCTCAGTGTCCTATCCAATTCCAAATGGTTCATCGGGCAATGTGAAGTTGTGAACGAATGTGTAAAACGAGTTAAGATGACCAGGTATGAGTTAGCTTTTTACCTACTTGAAATAAGGTAAGTAAGTTACTCAATGTTTGTTACAAATCATATATGATGTAAATGAAGAATGTATGTGAATATGGAAAGTGTATTCGGCCTTTCTATTATATAATGTGAATACTTTTGAAATTATTCTTGAATATCTGTGTATAAGATTATGTATATTTGGCCAATGTGAAATTGTATATGGAAGCATATGTTATATATAAAACTATGATCTTGAGAATGAATGTGCACCAAATAGTATAAATTAGTTTGGTTAAATTGACTTGATGTTAACTCTGAGTTATTGATTTGCTTATAACTTACTAAGCTTAAATAGCTTATTGTATGTGTTTCTGTTTATCTCTATTTTATAGATTTTGGAAGTTGGTTACGACCTCGGGGATTGTCAAGGAAGTCCATTACACTGTCGACTGTTATTTCAGTATTTTAAAAGCTTAAACTTCAAATATATGGCATGTATAGGCAGTAACACCCTTCGCCCGTATCCCTCGCCGGAACAGGGTTCGAGGTGCTACCAGATTTAAACTCAACCATTTATATAAAACCAGGCCGTAAAATTTTTTGATCAATTTTAAACTTTTTATACACGCGTATATTATCCTTTAATCGGGCTTACAAGGCCCCAAAACATTTATTAGGTATTATTAAATATTTACCAATATCTTAGTCTTGTATCATTTACTTACTCAACAATGAATCACAATTCATATTCTAAATATACATGCTACAAACCACATCATAGGAGATAATAACATACAAGCATATGATTAATCAAACTACCTTAATAACAAGCCAAAGTCTTTGGCTTAATCATAATATTACATACTCAACTTTACAACCCTATACATGCCATAGACCCGAAACACTAAGATTTACTTACGCCGATAGCGTAGACTCGACTATGTGATAATATCTCTGATGGCCTCCAACCCGAGCTAACCTGGCAACCCTAGGGAATATGGGAAAGAAAAGGGAAGTAAGCTTTACGCTTAGTAAGTTCATAAGAAAACAATAAGCTACTCATCAACAAGTTTTATCAATGTTTACAACATAATCACAAATTCACTACAAGTTGTCTTCCTGAGCAATAGTCACTAAACTATTTATAACTAGAGCTACGAAACTCCAAATAAATTTCCGTTAATTTTTCCTGAAAATAGACTCATATATCTTCTATCCATAAAATTTTCAGAATTTTTGGTTTGGCCAATCAATACCAGATTTTTCTTAAAATTTCCCCTGTTTCATTATTTGACTAATCTGCCCACTCTTCACTACGAATCAAATTTCTCATTGTACAGAATTCAAAATATGTTCTTATTGATTTCATTTGAAACTAGACTCATTAGGGAGTATAAGCATATAAATTTTATCTTATAAACATTTTTTTACAAATTATAATGATTTTCTAAAAACAGAACAGGGGACCCGGAAGTCATTTGACTCTATCCCACGCCACTTCAAATATCTCATTATCAGAAATTCTTTTGCTTACATGGTTTCTTTGATAAGAAACTAGACTCATTAAGCTTTAATTAAATAATTTATTCAGCTTCTAACTCAACTCCTACAATTTATGGTGATTTTCCAAAATCATGTTACTGCTGCTGTCCCAAGCAGATTTATTACAAATTTACTCCTTCACACATTCTTTGCATTCATATTATTTAAACATGTATATCACCAATCAATTTCATCACATATATATAATTTCACTTAAGCATAATCTCAATACAATACATCAATGATTCGCACACAACCGTTCAAATTAGTAATTATAAGATGGTTCCGCACATAGCCCACACTTATCAATAATTTACGATAGTTTTACCCTTACTCACATATATGACATAGGCATTTAAATACTTCAGTGTCAACTTTAATTCAACCGAATTCAACCATTGTACCATTTCATAACCACAGTTACTTTCATCATTCATATCTAAATGGTATTTCACATAATTCATATAACCTTTCACCATGACCGAATACACACATACACGTATGACATCTTCACCTATGCTTCTCATTTCACATTCATGATTCAATTCCAATCGATCTAACATGTATAAGTATATATCATATACCTGGCCAACTTAATGTATTGAACAAATTCAATTGCCGATTTAACACAAGGTCTCATAGTCTTAGACTTTTATCAAATCACCGGCATTTAGCCTGCTAGGTTTTAAACCCGAATTCATCACCGGCACGAAGCCTGCTAGACTTTAAGTCTGAACTCATTCACCGGCATTTCGCCTACTAGGCTTGAAGCCCTATATCATTTCACCGGCATTATAGCTTCCTAGGTCCAAAGCCCAAATTATCTCACCGGCATTATAGCCTACTAGGCCCGAAGCCCGATAATATTATTCACCAGCTTAAAGCTTGCTAGGCCGAGGCCTGAATATCACATTTCGATAAACAATTTACCTGTTCTTTCATACTTTCATAACTTATACTTCAATTGGATATACCAAATCAATATCATTTAAATCATAGCCATCATTCAATCATAAATTACATACAAAAATTCTCATAACTATTCACATGCGTACCTTATTACAAATTAATAACAATTTAACTCATACTTGGCTTTACACTCATTTTTAACTTGTTCAATAACACATCAATTCTTAGTCAAGAAAAATCATACCAGCATGTTGCCTGTTAGAATTATAACCTGAAGCATATCACCGGCAATATGCGTGCTAGGCTTTTAGCCCGATGTTACAATCATTACTACTTAGCTCATTGCTAAGATTACACATAGTATGAGTCATAACACAACTACTTTGATACACATCAATTTCATCAATCCTTTAATTTGAAAATACCTTCGGCACCTTGCTCAATGTCTATTTCAATTCAAAAAGTATAGCCACATTCGGCTCAATTTATTTATTCAAACACACATGCAGCACATTATATTTCTATGTCTATTTCGAATTAATAATTTAGCCTCATTTGGCTCTAATCATTTCTCCAAACATATATCCATCACATTATATTTATACATCTATATAATCAAGCATTTTACCTTACTATGTTTATTTAAATTCTAAGTATACCGAATTGAATTTAAATGACTTAAGAACTTACCTCGACAACTTCGTACAATAGTGTCGACTACTCGGCTAACTTCGCCTTTCCCGATCCAAATCTCGGTTCTTTGGGTCTTTAGATTGAATTAAAGTAAAGCAAGTATTTAATCGATCAATTGATCCACTTAACATTACCCCATAGATTATATATTATATATATATATATAAAATAACACGACTTAAAATTAATTCGCATAACAGCCCCCTTTATAGAATTCGGACATTAACAATTAAGCCTTAACATCCTTAACATGTAATTACTCAACATTCTATCTATTTCACTTCATCTGAGTATTCCTTAGTATTTTCAAGTCCTTACAAATTAATCTAAGTTCATGCAAAATAACAAGAACCAAATTTGTCAAAGATACTCTTAACCGAATCCCATCACTGCACATACAAGTCCCTCCACCTCATTATTTTACCATTTAGTCACTTATAATTATAGATTCATAAATTTCTCTCCTTAATTAAGACAAACAACCAAATTTGATTCAGTTTCCTCTATGACCGAATGCACATACCTCAACCGAAATCAAAATTTCAACATCGGCTTTAACACTAAGTAAACAAGGATCACACATCTATTAAAAATTAACAAAAACTACATGAAATTTACCTTACATTTTTAGCTTGCTACATTGCCAAAATCCTCAAAGCATATTTCTTCTTTCTTTCTCAAACATTCGGCAAGAACAAGGCAAGGATGTATGGCTTTCTTTTCTTTTATTAATTTTTTATGTTTCTTATAAAACATTTAATAATTATATTTCTTATATATATAAAATGCATATATTACAAATCATGATCATCATGGCCGGCCACTAACTTTAAATTGGACAATTTGACATGCAAGTCCTCCCTTTTAATAAGCCATGCATTATTCGGTCACCTCATTTCTTCCTAACACATTCTTCAATTTTATCACATAAGTCCTTTTTCATAATTTCACATTCAAATGACAAAATTTAGACATGATACTTTCACACATGATACTTCACATATAATAAACATAGAAAAGAGTATTTAAATAATTTTGTGACTCAGTTTTCTGGTCCCGAAACCACTTCTCGACTAGGGTCAAATTAGAGCTGTCACAATTCTCCCCCTTAGAAATTTTCATCCCCGAAAATCTTACTAGTGAATAAATTAGGGTATCGTTCTTTCATTAGAACACAATTCAAACTATTCATTAATATATGGTTGAAGATCATAAACTCATTATTCAACTCAAGCTAAACCAGAACTGACATTTCGGTTGATAATATCTTCGTGCAAAAAGAAGCTTCAACAATCGAATTAACTTTAACTTTTCTCATAGAATTGCTCCGATAGATATAATTTTTGTACCAAATCTTCACGAATACAAATTCTTCTTTTAGACTATCCCTCAAATCACGTCTTTCTTCTTGTTAAAAAGATAACCTTCGAAATATCACTATACAGATTTAATCTTGATGTTCTATCATTTTCACTTTTAATGATGTCGAATCTTTCACGATAACTAGGAAAAGAAAAAAATTTATAATAAAACTGTCTCATATAATAATCATCGAAACTCTGAATTATACTGAAGTCACCTTAACCAGATAAACATCTTTGGGCCTTAATAGGAAAAATGTCTCAACCCTATAATAAATATTATCCCGATTGTTAATGAAATATTTGAACACAGAAGAGAATCAAATATGGTTTAAACACCAACCAATGCAGAATCACAATTTCTATAACTCTGATGACGGTACCACTATACTCTGTCAAATAATCATAATAAACATAATCAACTCTGTCAAATAAATATTTCTTACAGATAATCACATGAAATCATAAGAAACCGATATAGAAAAATTTCAATGTCTGAAGTTACACAGAATATCAGTAAATTACCACCCATATATAATGATATCAATTCCGATGATATCCCAGAAAATGTCCAGCAAGAACAATGTCACTCATAATTACTGAAATCCATAATAACAGAGACAATATACTCTTCACGAATATTCAACTGAACAATAATCAGTAGAAACAGAGTATTATCATCATACAGATTTTTTGTTGATTTTCATTTTCACATATGGGAATAAATACCAAAGAAAGACATAGCAATGTCGAACATAACCCAAACAAACTAACGATGCTTTCGTTTATTAGTATGCTTAACTAATGTTCTCATATGACAAAAATTCCTTCTGAAATTAAACCGTCACATATGCTTCTGAAGATAAATGTACACATAGAATGCCCCGAAGAAGTCATAGTAACTGCCCGACTATAACTACTGCACTCAGCCATCAATATAATTCAATCATGACTCAACCGTCTAATTCTATTTTCACTAATCCCATACTATTACACTATTGTACTCTTTAATTTCACTTTTGCAAACTCATGCAATGTATCTCTTGAAAATCTCACTGTATAACTCTATTCTGGTAAGGGCGAAAATTGTAAAGCCTTTAAAATTTTGACTCTCAAGCAAGTACACATTCAACAACAACATAGCATTACGCACATTGATTCAAACATTTCAAATTTCCAACTTATTATGAACACGTTCTCATACATCTCAGTAATACATGCAACTTTATTTCCTGTGAATGTCAGCAAAACAGAAGTGAATTTATCACAATTCAAACTTTCATTTCTTTTACCCAAATTACCAAAAATTTCTTATCATGTTTCCACGTCTAATCTTGATCACTTGTCACTATTTATCAAATTGGGGAACGTCTTACGGTTTTGAGTACATCGCCTACTTGATGCCATAGTCCAACTATGGTCTTATACTAGCTCTATTATTGTCGTGCCGATGCCTATCCCAGCTAGGTCTTACACTTAGCACAGGTTGAGCCAATGCCACATCCCAGACGAGTCTTACACTAGCTCCTCTATCTCGGTGACGATGCCTGTCCCAGACAGGTCTTACACTTGCACCTACGAGGCCGATGCATGTCCCGGACATGTCTTACACTGGCTTTCATATTTCATGTATTGCCATGGTCCAACCATGGTCTTTTCCGTCAATTCATTAGTAAATGGTCGTACTCATTCCCTGCGTTCCACCCAATTTGATCTTTCATTACAATTTTCATGCTATTGTGACATTTATGAATCTCTAACTGAGATTATAAAGCATAACATTACGACATCTTGACTTCATTAGTCTAGACATAAATGTCAATCTCATGCATATACTGATTACTAACTAGGCAATAAAAGCATTTTTCATACATTCTGTCATTTCAAAAAATTTTCTCCTCATAATTACTAAGCCAAATGAGTTAGGTACGTATCATCCAATGAATACTGACATGTATGAAAGAGCTTATCACAACTTAACTTTCATTTCATTCCACGTTTCCCTGTTCTTTAACTTATTAGTATCACAAAATGAGTACTAGTTCATGTAAAAAGAATCATAATTTTCTTTTCATACCTTTCCCATTTTCAGCCTATCACAAGCATGATTCATTAATCTAAATTTTGCTCTTATCTCTATCAAGATTTGCTCGATTGGAACTCATTCCTGTCTTAACCAATAATTTTGTTAGGGTAGGGAGATATCACACTATCACGAGTAATACTACGGCATGTATAGCTAGACTCTCTTAAGCTAGGTTAGTCTGAGAATCGACTAAACCATGCTCTGATACCACTAAATGTAACACCTTTCGCCTGTATCCCTCGCCAGAAAAGGGTTCAAGGTGCTACTAGACTTAAACTCAACCATTTATATAAAACCAGGCCATAAAAACTTTTGATCAATTTTAAACTTTTCATACACGCATATATTATCCTTTAATCGGGCTTATAAGGCCCCAAAACATTCATGAGGTATTATTAAATATTTACCAATATCTTAGTCTTGTATCATTTACTTACTCAACAATGAATCACAATTCAAATTCTAAATATACATGCTATAAACCACATCATAGGAGATAATAACATACAAGCATATGAATAATCAAACTACCTTAATAACAAGCCAAAGTCTTTGGCATAATCATAATATTACATACTCAACTTTACAACCCTATACATGCTATAGACTCGAAACACTAAGATTTACTTACGCCTATAGCGTAAACTCGACTATGTGATAATATCTCGGACGGTCTCCAACCCGATTAACCTGGCAACCCTAGGGAATATGGGGAAGAAAAGGGAAGTAAGCCTTACGCTTAGTAAGTTCATAAGAAAATAATAAGCTACTCATTAACAAGTTTTATCAATCTTTACAACATAATCACAAATTCACTACAAGTTGTCTTCCTGAGCAACAGTCACTAAACTATTTATAACTGGAGCTACGAAACTCCAAATCAATTGCCGTTAATACTTATATATCTTCTATCCCTAAAATTTTCCGAATTTTTGGTTTGGCCAATCAATACCAGATTTTTCTTAAAGTTTCCCCTGTTTTACTGTTTGACTAATCTGACCACTCTTCACTACAAATCAAATTTCTCATTGTACAGAATTCAAAATATGTTCTGATTGATTTATTTGAAACTAGACTCATTAAGGAGTATAAGAATATAAATTTTATCTTATAACCATTTCTGAACAAATTATAATGATTTTCTAAAAACAGAACAGGGGACCTCGAAGTCATTTGACTCTGTCCCACGCCACTTCAGATATCTTATTATCATCAATTCTTTTCCTTACACGGTTTCTTTTATAAGAAACTAGACTCATTAAGCTTTAATTACATAATTTATTCAGCTTCTAACTCAACTCCCACAATTTATGGTGATTTTCCAAAATCACGTTATTGCTGCTATCCCAAGCAGATTTATTACAAATTTACTCTTTCACACATTATTTGCATTCATATTATTTAAACATGTATATCACCAATCAATTTCATAACATATCTATAATTTCACTTAATCATAATCTCAATACAATACATCAATGATTTCACACACAACCGTTCAAATCAGTAATTATAAGATGGTTCCGCATATAGCCCACCCTTATCGATAATTTACAATAGTTTTACCCTTACTCACATATATGACATAGGCATTTCAATACTTTAGTGTCAACTTTAATTCAACCGAATTCAACCATTGTACCATTTCATAACCACAGTTACTTTCGTCATTCATATCTAAATGGTATTTCACATAATTCATATAACCTTTCACCATGACCGAATACACACATACACGTATGACATCTTCACCTATCCTTCTCATTTCATATTCATGATTCAATTCCAATCGATCTAACATGTATAAGTATATATCACATACCTGGCCAACTTAATGTATTGAACAAATTCAATTGCCGATTTAACACAAGGTCTCATAGTCTTAGACATTTATCAAATCACCGGCATTTAGCCTGCTAGGTTTTAAACCCGAATTCATCACCGGCACGAAGCCTGCTAGACTTTAATTCTGAACTCATTCACCGGCATTTCGCCTGCTAGGCTTGAAGCCCGATATCATTTCACCGACATTATAGCCTGCTAGGCCTGAATCCCGATATTATCTCATCGACATTATAGCTTGCTAAGCCTGAAGCCCGATAATATTATTCACCAGCTTAAAGCTTGCTAGGCCGAGACCCGAATATCACATTTTGATAAACAATTCACATGTTCTTTCATACTTTCATAACTTATACTTCAATTGGATATACCAAACCAATATCATTTAAATCATAGCCATCATTCAATCATAAATTACATACAAAAATATCATAACTATTCACATGCGTACCTTATTACGAATTAATAACAATTTCACTCATACTTGGCTTTACACTCATTTTTAACTTGTTCAATAACACATGAATTCTTAGTCACGAAAAATCATACCAGTATGTAGCCTGCTAGAATTATAACCTGAATCATTTCACCAGCAATATGCCTGCTAGGCTTTTAGCCCGATGCTACAATCATTCACTACTTAGCTCATTGCTAAGATTACACATAGTATGAGTCATAACACAACTACTTTGATACACATCAATTTCTTCAATCCTTTCATTTGAAAATACCTTCGGTACCTTGTCTCAATGTCTATTTCAATTCAAAAAGTATAGCCACATTCGGCTCAATTTATTTATTCAAACACACATGCAGCACATTATATTTCTCTGTCTATTTCGGATTAATAATTTAGCCACATTTGGCTCTAATCATTTCTCCAAACATATATCCATCACATTATATTTATACATCTATATAATCAAGCATTTTACCTTACTATGTTTATTTAAATTCTAAGCATACTGAATTGAATTTAAATTACTTAAGAACTTACCTCGACAACTTCGTACAATAGTGTCGACTACTCGGCTAACTTCGCCTTTCTCGATCCAAATCTCGGTTCTTTGGGTCTTTAGATTGAATTAAAGTAAAGCAACTATTTAATCAATCAATTGATCCACTTAACATTACCCCATAGATTATATATTATATATATAAAATAACACAACTTAAAATTAATTCGCATAACAGCCCCCTTTATAGAATTTGGACATTAACAATTAAGCCTTAACATCCTTAACATGTAAAGACTCAACATTCTATCTATTTCACTTCATCCGAATATTCCTTAGTATTTTCAAGTCCTTACAAATTAATCTAAGTTCATGCAAAATAACAAGAACCAAATTTGTCAAAGATACTCTTAGCCGAATCCCGTCTCTTCACATACAAGTCCCTCCAACTCACTATTTTACCATTTAGTCACTTATAATTATAGATTCATAAATTTCTCTCCTTAATTAAGACAAACAACCAAATTTGATTAAATTTCCTCAATGGCCGAATGCACATACCTCAACCGAAATCAAAATTTCAACATGGGCTTTAACACTAAGTAAACAAGGATCACACATCTATTAAAAATTAACAAAAACTACATGAAATTTACCTTAAATTTTTAGCTTGCTACATTGCCGAAATCCTCAAAGCATATTTCTTCTTTCTTTCAACATTCGGCAAGAACAAGGCAAGGATGTATGGCTTTCTTTTCTTTTATTAATTTTTTATGTTTCTTATAAAACATTTAATAATTATATTTCTTATATATAAAATGCATATATTACAAATCATGATCATCATGGCCGACCACTAACTTTAAATTGGACAATTTGACATGCAAGTCCTCCTTTTAATAAGCCATGCATTATTCGGTCACCTCATTTCTTCCTAACACATTCTTCAATTTTATCACATAAGTCCTTTTTCATAATTTCACATTCAAATGACAAAATTTAGACATGATACTTTCACACATGATACTTCACATATAATAAACATAGAAAAGAGCGTTTAAATAATTTTGTGACTCAGTTTTGTGGTCCAGAAACCACTTCCTGACTAGGGTCAAATTAGAGCTGTCACATAGGCTATTATTTGTTTAGGTTCGTTTTGAAATTTGTATATATTTAGCCATGCGAAAATGGCTTTATATTAATGTTAATGATTTAATGCTTAAGTCCTTTGGATCATGGTATATGCGTGTGAGTGCTTGGTATGAGAATTTGATATGAAGTAAGGATATATATACATATAAGGCTTGTGATTAGTTTATTTTAGTAAGTTTGGTATATGGATGATGGTTGTGTTTTTTGTTGTGATTGTTAATGATGTTAGTAATGGTGATATTCAGCCATGTATTAATTAGATGGTAATTATGGATTATTATATAATTTGTGGTTCGGTAATGGTGATGTAGTCATGTAGTAAATGGTTTAGTTACATGTTAGTATTGAAATTGATTGTATTCGTTATGTGTGGACTATGCTATATTATAGATATTTGACAACTTGATATGGTCACATTGAATAATTTGAAACTTACATTGGTGAAATGGTTTCGAAATGGTGAATAATGTGTATAAGTGTATTCGATGAAAGTATTAAACTCATATTTACTAGTATATGATATGGTTTATGCTATGTATTAAATTTATTTTAGCTGATCAAATGTGTGATTAAATGATTGGTTAAGTGTACGTATTTTAAACATGTAAATTGAGGCACTTTTAGTGTTAATTGTGCTCAAATTGGTTCAAAAAAATATGGACATATGTGCATAAACTTGTGTCAAGAGAAGGAGTATATTTGGCTTAGATATAATGTTTGATTAAAACGAGTTTATGAGTAGGAATATCTAGTATGCCATACGGTTATTTTAACTTAGATTAGTGTGCATAATTAGGCTATTATGGGTTTATTATTATGATAATGTTATATTTGTAGTATTGAATAATTGTAGATTTAGTTGGGCTATGACATTTTGATTAATATATGTGACTTTTGTGTCAGTCTTCAAATGGCATATTATATGAAAGTATTGGTCAAATATTTAAGTAGCAAAATTGGTTAAATTGATGATATATTCAATTTATAATAAGTAGGATATTATATATATAAATATATATGTATTTGTGTTATGCAATTGTTGTAGATAGGTGAACTAATGTCACGATGGTATATGTTATTTATATGGAATGAAATGATGTATATTTCAGTGATTTAAAGTACGTGCATATGATTAGTGAGATAATAATATGTTTTTATATATAATTTATTTGAATGGCATAAATGTTAAAATATACATTTATGATTGGCATGTGCAATGAAATATACTGGTTATGGGTTAATATTCAATTTTCATGATTTCTTTTGATATTGATTGATTGTAAATTTGAAAGTTATATAAATTATAGAATCGAAGCATGAAACTTTGATTTAAAATTTTACTAGATGAATATTACTAAAATGGAGGTTTGTTCTGAGTTGTATTTGATCGGTAATGCCTCGTAACCCTAATCCGGTGATGGATAAGGGTTAGAGGTGTTACACATACTGACCTAAAAATTTTAGGTGCAGGGGACAGACGACCATACAACAAGCCTGTGGGGCTAACCGTGTGTCATACATGGCCTAGACACATGCCTGTGTGTCTACCCGTGTGGGCCATTCTGAGACTATCTACCAAGCCTTTGGTCACCATCAAACATTCATACAGGCTTATAAAGCTCAATGGTATTTAATATTGCCTAAATATATTCTTAAACCATCTTGGCAAAGCCTATTGCATGTTAACCTCATCTCATTTGTTAGCACATGCTAGGTTATCCTTTTTATTAAGGATTATCATAACACATTTCTCATTTTACCACTTAAGCCATATTATGACCATGTAGAATTTTATGCCATATCTACTCTCAAGTTATTATACCTCATCTCATATATCCATCCATGATACCACATCAACACATCACATGAAACACTTAAACTTAAGCATGCAAAATAAGTAGGGTTACAACCCACACCAATATGAGCCACATCTCATTGCCATATGCAAAAGAATAAGTATATCATTATAAGCCACTTCTTTGGCTAGCCAAATGACACATATAACAAAATGACTATAACCCTATACATGCCATTTTATCAAAATGAAAGTTTCTTTATACCAAGCGTGACAAGTTGAAAGTGTAGACAATGCTCCAACCGTCTTCAGATCTTCACGAGCCCTCGAGCTCAATAAGATAGGGAAAAGAAAGGGGGTAAGCATTAACATGCTTAGTAAGTTCATATAACAAAAAGTAAACTTACTAGACATTTAAATACACAGTCATTATACGCCATGTCATCCATCAATTATAGTTACACTCTTTCCTAACACATACACTCAATCATCAAGTTGATCCATATTCAGTGGTTTCCCCTTTTTGGGTACCATTTCGAGTCTCAATTTATGCAATAGAGTTGCCAGCCCAGGCTAATTTCTTATACCATGTACCATAAGGCTTTGTTGGATTGCCAGTCTAGGCTAAATCCTCAATATAACAGAGCATTTCTCTTAGAGTCAATCTAGGTGGCCAGTCCAGTATTTATCTAGTCAATTAGGATTACCCATCCAGACTAAATCCTTTCCATACCAGAATGAATGAATTACCCATCCGGGCTGAATCCTTTTCATCATATTTCCTTGAAAAGTACATTTTAGGATTACCCGTCCATGTTAAATCCTTTCTATACTTAGATTAATGGATTACCCTTCCAGGCTAAATCCTTTTTGCAACACATGCAGGATCTTATATCTTGTGTAATATATCATATTCATCAGGGTACAATAATCCAAATGGATTTTTATC
Source organism: Gossypium hirsutum (assembly GCF_007990345.1). Lineage (NCBI taxonomy): Eukaryota > Viridiplantae > Streptophyta > Magnoliopsida > Malvales > Malvaceae > Gossypium > Gossypium hirsutum. The sequence goes on from NC_053431.1 coordinate 59,627,508, forward strand.
TTCTTCCAAACAATTTAGGGATTTAGAGAAATTTCATGTAATTTATTATTCATACATCACACAATCAATTCAACACAACAATAGATTCAATACATTTATACATATAATCGGTTGAGTTACACGAACTTACCTGATATTCGTTCTGAATTGTATCTCGATTATTTCAAAATCTTTCGTTTTCCATGGTCGACCTCCAAAACTGGTTCCTCGGGGTCTATATCAATGAAAATAGATTATCAATACCTCACATTGTTCATTTCCAGCCTAAAACTTATCCTCGGGCAAAATGTGTAACAGCCTAATTTAGACCCTATTCGGAACGTTGGTTTCAGGACCATGAATCTGAGTCAGAAAAATATTTTAAAATTATTATAATTTTTTATTATGTGACAATTTATATCTATGAAATTTTTGTGCTTTAATTTTATCCTTTGAGTGTCGATTTAATAAAAATGGCTTAATCGCATAAAATGAAAATTTGGTGGTTAAATATGTAGGGGCCAAATTGAACTTGTCTTATTAATATGAAGCATTTAAAATGCAATTAGGCCATTGAATATATGAGTGGACAGTTTCGGACATGTTTTATAAGGTTTTCTAATTAAATTTAAAAGGTAAATATGTAAAATAGTTAATAACATATATATGATATAATAAACCATAATTAAAAGCCATGTTCTTCATCTTTTCTCATGACCGAAACATAAAAAAAAAGAAACAAATCTTAGGGTTCAGCCATTTGATAAGTTCAATCAAGGTATGTTATCTACAAAGCCCATGCTTGAATTTTTTATTTTGATGAATATTTTGAGTTATGTCATTGATGATTATTTGAGCTATGTGATGTTAGTTGATGAATATGTTTTGGATTAACATGTTTTGTATTAGAATTTTTGACGATTTTAAGTATTTAGGACTAAATTGCAAAAAATAATAAATTGAGGGATAAAATGTGAAACAAATGAAATATATAGATTTGTATGAACAAAAGGAAGATTCAGCCTAAGCATGATATATTGAAATTTTTCATATTTTGTGTTTTGTGTAATAAGGGCTAAATTGTAAAAAGTGTAAAATGTTAGGGGTAAAATAGTAATTTGCCAAATTGTGTGTTTGTGGACTAAATTGAGTGGAAATATGATTGAATGAGTTTAATTTGAATATGTTTAGATCAAGAACCAAAGAAATCAGATTTGGATCGGGGAAAACTAAAGTTGTCGACTAGTCTTCCCGTTCCGATTGTCATTGTCCGAGGTAAGTTTATAAGCAAATAGATATTATTAACTTCAAATAAATATATGAGTTTTATATGCTAAAATGGATTATTTGGAAATATATATATGTTATCCAAATGTAAATAAGCTTGGGAGCTATGTCAATGAAATTGTTTTGACTGAATTATGATATCCAAAAGCCCATATGAACCATAGGATTCCGATATGTATTTTCGAGTAAGACCACGTTTGGGACGTTGGCATCGATATATGTGTTTTCGTGTAAGACCATGTCTGGGATATTGGCATCGATATATGTTGTTATGTGTAAGACCATGTCTAGGACATCAGCATCATATTCGATTCGTGTAAGACCTTATCTGAGACAGTGGCATCGATATGAGATAGCATGTAAGACCACGTCTGGGACATTGGCATTGTTCGATATATGTGATTATCCGAGTATCCTATTTGATCCCTAATTGTGACATCCCAAAATTGACCCTAGTCGGGAAGTGGTTTCGGGACCACAAAACCGAGTCATAATAATAATTAGCCATCATATTTGATGCTTATTATATGTATATATGCATGTGTGAAAATTTCATGTTTGAATTTTGTTAATTGTAAGTGAATTTTATTAAATAGGACTTATGTGAGAAAATTTAGAAATGTGCTAGGCAAATGTGGAGTGGCCTATTAATGCATGTTATGAAAATGATGGGTTTGCATGTCAAAGTACCCAAAATTTGAGCTAGTGGCCGGCCATGCTATGGGTGGAAACATGTTGGGAACATGTTGGCTTAGTGTGTTATGTTAGAAAGAATAAATAAAGGGTAAGTAATTAAGTAATGAAAAGGGAGGGGTGATGAAAACAAAGTTGTCTCATCCATCCCCCCCCCTCCATTTTGCCGTAACTAGACAAAGAAAAGAAAAAAAGAAAAAGAAAGGGTGTTCATCCTTTAACACCTTGGCCGAAAATTTAAAGGAGGAAGGAAGAAGGAAGGTTGAAGAGATTCGGCCATGCATGTAACTAGGCTAAGGTATGTTTGATTATGTTCCATGAGATGCATGCATGTTTTAGTTGTTAGTTTGGGTTCTACCTAGCCCATGGTCTAAATCTTGCTATGTGATGGAGATGATATTCGGCCTTGGTGTTTCTAATTAGAGGTATGTTTGTTTTTATTTCTTGATAATTTATGTGAATTTGAGTTAATTGTTAAGCTCCTTTCACAGCCCATGAATTAATATTTGTTATTGGTTTGAAATGATGCATTCGGTTATGGGTTGATTGGGTGTCTTTCAAAGTGTTAAATGTGTTGGAAATGTTTTGATAATGATGATAGTTATGAGGTATAATCGGTCATGTAATTAGTTCAATTTGAAAATTTTGTTTGTTGTGTAAGTGCATGAGATACTTGGGTAAATGAATCGGTTTGAGTAATGCTTTAGTTGGGAATGTGTTTTTGCTAAAATGCAAAAATATATATATTCGAGTGGGTACTAATTATTATGAAATGGATGCAATGACAATGTATGTGATTGTATCTTACATTGAAATGATTAGTTTGTGCCTTAATTGTGGTTCGGCAAGAAAGTATATTAGGTCATTATGGGTTTATTTATATGATAATGCTATAATTGTAGTATTGAATAATTGTAGCCTAATAATGTGTTCGGTTGTGCATGAGTAGGGAATATATATATGGTGTTTAAATAACTAGTTATTAAGGTCATTTATAGCTTAACTATATGATATACATGTATTAAATTAAATTGCCTATTTGATAAGTGATTAAATAGTAAATGATATTGGTTAAGTAATTAAATAAATCTATTTGTTTTATATTAAGCCCAAGAGCAAAGAGGGTCGAAGTTGGATAGGGGAAAAGAGAAAGTAATTGAGTAGCCTTTCCGCAACCGTTCAAGTATATCCGAGGTAAGTTTTAAGTATTAAAGCCTATAATGTGATTGAGTATGATATGTTAAGCACATATTAAAAGAATCATAACTCTATTGTAAATTTTTATGCATATAGCCTAATGGCTATTATGAAGTATGGGTAAGTTATTGATATGATATGTTGCCAAATGGATATGATATTATGAAGTGCTAAAAGGATATGTCAGAAGAGTAAAATTGTGATAAACCTGCTTAGGACAGCAGCAGTAACATGAATTTAGAAAATCACCATAAATTGTTGGAGTTGAATTAGAGGATGAATAAATTATTAAATTAAAGCTTAATGAGTCTAGTTTCTTATAAAAGAAACCGTGTAAGAAAATTTATTTCCGATAATGAGATATTTAAAGTTGTGTGAGGCAGTGCAGAATGACACTGTAATCCTCTGTTCTGTTTTTAGAAAATCATTATAAATTGTACAAAAATGGTTATAAGATAAAATTTATATTCTTAGACTCCTTAATGAGTCTAGTTTCAAATGAAATCAAATACAACACATTTTGAATTCTGTAAAATGAGAAATTTGATTCGTAGTGAAGAGTGGTCAGATTAGTCAAACAGTGAAACAGGGGAAATTTTAAGAAAAATCTGGTATTGATTGGCCAAACCTAAAATTCTGGAAATTTTATGGATGGAAGATATACGAGTCTATATTCAGGAAAAATTAACGGAGAGTGATTTGGAGTTTTGTAGCTCCAGTTATAAATAATTTAGTGACTATTGCTCAGGAAAAACAGCTTGTGCTGAATTTGAGATTGTGTTGTAAACCTTGATAAACTTGTTTTAGTTGCTCATAAGCTATTGATTAAACCCATACGTGAATTCTAAATTGTGATATTGGAAAATGATAGATGTAGATTCAGCCAAGACAGTGTGTATACGTGAAAGTATATGTGGTATGTGAAGTATATTTGGATAATTGTGATGTGAATACATGAAAATCTATATTTTGATTTAGGATTCGATGTGATGAATGTGAAAGTGTATATACATGTGATAAGGCCTAATGGCCGATGTGATGAATGTGAAAGTGTATATATGTGATAAGGCCTAATAGCCGATGTGATGAATGTGAAAGTGTATATATGTGATAAGGCCTAATGGCCGATGTGATGAATGTGAAAGTGTATATATGTGACAGGGCCGAGTGGCCAACGTGATGGATGTGAAAGTGTATAAATGTGATAAGTCCCGAAGGGCATTTGTGTCAGTACTATATCCGGGTTAAAACCCCGCAGGCTTTATGCGAGAATATTATCACTGATTAATGTCCGTAAGCTTCGTGCTCGTACTATATCCGAGCTCTAAAGACCCGATGACTACGTGTGGGGATTTTGTCCGGGTAAGACCCGATGACTACGTGTGGGGATTTTGTCCGGGTAAGACCCGATGACTACGTGTGGGGATTTTGTCCGGGTAAGACCCGATAACTTCGTGTGGAGATTATGTCCGGGTAAGACTTCGTAATAAGAATTGCTTATAAATATATTCAATGCGAAAGGTTAAACAGGTATGTACTCCAAGTTTATATGTGAGCTTGATTTGCACTAAATCATAAGGTAGTTATGTGATGCATACGAGAGCAATCTATGAGACTATTCCTATGATTATGTGACATCGGATCAGTGTGAGAGGTTATGTGAAATCATACGATATATCTATGTCACATGAGCTCACTTTTATGTGAAAGTTTATCTGCCTATTGTATATGATGAGATGTGCATATTCGGTAAAGGGATGGTATGCCCGAAGGAAGAGTGAAATAAAAATACGAACAACTATGTTATAATTTGATTGTTATCTGTTGACACTGCTTAAAACTTACTAAGCATTGTAATGCTTACTCCGTTTACTTTGTTTCCTCTGTTTTATAGATCTCATTGCGAAGCTACAGGCTCGGGGATCGTCAGCAACTAGTCACACTATCACTATCCACTGTTTGGTACTGCTATGTTTTGGATTATCTTATGGCATGTATAAAATAGACTAGTGGCGGAAGAATATTTTGGTTAATGTATATAGCCATGCGAAAATGGCTTATATATGTTTGAGCATAATGTTATAATCATTTGGTATGGAATGGTTAATCACTATCATAATTTGTGCTATTTATGCAAAAAGGGCTAGTTGAATCATGGAAACTATGAAATAGGTAAAGTCTACCTTAAAGGCAGATGCTGGCAGCAGCAGTGATGTAGATTTGGAAAATCACTAAAAATAGTAGGATTGCAATTAAACAATGAATAAATTATGTAAACTAACCTTGATGAATCTATTCTCATAGGAAAGTAACGAAACGATCATATGGACAGTATGTTAAGAGATATTCAGGTTCTCGTGAGACAGGGCCAGAACGGTTTCTGGATTCCCTGTTCCGACTTTGGAAATTCATTATAAATTAACCAGAGATAATTAGGAGTCATGCCATATATTTATAGATTCTTCTCTGAGTCTAGTTTCTATAGAAACAAACGGCATCAGTATTGAAGCTCTGTGCAGGGAGATATCCAAGTCGTAATGCGCAAAGGTCAGTGTAGTCGATCCCTGTAACATGGGAGACTTTGACTAATAAACTGTACTAATTGGCCTGACCAAAAATTCTAGAAAAAAATATGTAGATGGGCATATGAGTCTAGTTTCAGGGAAAAATTATGAAACTGATTTTCGAGTTGTGAAACTCAAGATATGATTTTTAAGGTGACAGTGTCGCAGTTAGCCAACTGCCTGGAAAATTTTAAAATGGACTGCGATAGTAAGCGAATTTAGTCTGTGAACCCCTCGTGTCCGACTCCGGCAACGGTCTCGGGTACGGGGTGTTACACTAATGGTTCAACAGGCAATGATAAGTTGTGAACGAAGGTGTAAAACAAGCTAAAACGATTAGGTATGAGTTAGTTAATTACCTATTTGAAAATAATGTAAGTTGGCCATTTAATATGTGATCCAAATAATACAAGTTACAAATGTAAACATATGTGTATTTGATGGTATATTCGGCCATGTGATATAAAAATGTATGTGATTTTTATACTTTGACTTATGAGTATATGCATATAAGTGTATATGTACTTGGTATGATAAAGATATTTTGGATTGGAAATTGAATGATGTTTTGTTAATGTATATATAGGTTCATTTGGCCATGATTAATTTATATGTGAAAGTATATATAATACATGAAATTGTAAGCTTAAAATTTAAAATGATTATGATAGTATAATTTGGTTTAGTTTAAATGAATTGATTATGTCAATTAGTTGTTTATTTGCTTATGACTTACTAAGCTATGGTAGCTTACTATGTCTGTTCATGTTTACCTCTGTTTTATAGATTTTGGATTCAAGTTACGAGCTCGAGAATTGTCAGCAAAGTCTTTACATTATCGACCGTTTTTGGTACATTATAAGTTTGAATTTGATTTTATGGCATGTATAAGCTAGGTTATGTTTAGTTAAGTTTGAAGTTGTGTATATATTGAGCCATACGAAAATGGCTAATATGTTAAGTGATTATATGAAACTTTAGTCATGTTTATATGTCTTATATGCTTTGAAAATGGTTGGTGATTTTGGATGCGTATGTTTAGTGGATTCCGCTATGGCACTTGCATAGATATATATTTTTGGCACATAATATATTGACGATATATGCATATATGTTAGTTCAAGGTATATATATATGTTATGGTACTTGATATTGTGTTTCGGTAATGGAATTAATGATGGATGTTATTGAGTTATAAAATGTAATGCATTAGTTAGTAATATGTATGTTATATATATATGGTTTACTTGGTATATGCACACGGTTTTAAAGTAATGATATAAATAGATTATGGTTGATCATTTTGGAAAGCTTTCCATTTTGGATATGTGTTCATACTTATATATTTTTGTTGTGTCTTAAAATTTGGTTTACTTGGAATGCACAAATGGTTTTATGAATTAGTTTAAGTTAATAAATTAATATAAAGAATATATGTTTGTTATGTTATTATATGATTCAGTAAAGGAGTAATGTTAAGCATAATGAATATCCGGCTATGTTACTAAATTATTTTATAAGTGTTTTATGGCATGTATTAAGTGATGGATTAGTATGATTCTTGTGTATATACATATATCTAATAATTGAAATTATGTCCATTTGGTTAGTAAAAAGAAATGTTAAGTTAATGTTTTTAAATTGAATGGTCATAGTAAAATTAATATATTTACCTTTGGTATGAGCATGCATACTTGATTAGGTGAGTGTTAATTATGTGTAGTATCTAGCATGCAAATGTGTTGTACAATGAGTTACATTTTGTGCTCATTAAATGATTCATAGTGGCATGATAAAATGTGCATTATTTATATATGGTATTAAAGTTATATTTGACCATATAGTAATGTTTAATACTCTCAAGTTGTGTATGGATAGGTAATGCCTTGTAACCCTAACTCGGCAACAGATACGGGTTAGGGGTGTTACAAAATGACCATTTTGCCCTTAACCTTTTACACATTTTACAATTTAGTCCTAAGGCTTGTATAATGAAATGCATGTAATTTATTGGCTACCGAAGCCTAGTCGAATATTTTTCATATTTATGGCAACCCACATTTTCCTTCATTTCACATTTTTCTACCCATCTTTTACAAATTTTACAAATTGGACCCTTAAGCCATATCTAGAGGTGATCATGGGCTGGGCTGGGCCGGGCTCAACAAAAATTTAAGCCCATTCATTGGGCTTGGGCCAGGCCGGGCCCAAAAAATAAGCTTAAAATTTTACCCAAGCCCGACCCAAATAAAAATACTAAAACCCAGGCCCGGCTGGGCCATATTGTATTTATTTTTATGTTAATTTATATAATTTTTAAATATATATAATACATCAAAAAATACTAAAAAAATCAAAATAAATATTTTCCAACAATTTGAAAATAAATTTTAAAAAATATGTAGACTTAAATAACACTAAGATAAATGCAACTTAACAAGCAAATACCTCTAAAATAATAATAAAATTAACAAATGCCTTTAAAATAATAACAAAATTAATTATAAAATAAGTTTTATATAATATCCAAATAATAACAACAAAATAGGAGCAACTAATAGTAATATGGTAGCAAAATAGGGAGAAAACAACAAGAAAATAACATTCAAAAACAAAAAAAAATAGCAGAACTTTTTTGTCATTTAGTGAATTCAGGCTCGGCCAGGCCGGGCCCGGGCCAAAAATACCTTACCCGAGGCTCGGCCCATTTTTTAAAAAGGCCTCATTTTTTTTTGTTCAAGCCCATTTTTCGAGCGTATATTTTTTCCCAAACCTCCCACATTTCGGTCGGGCCTTCGGGCCGGGCCGGGTAGCCCAACCCATGAGCAGGTCTAGCCATATCCATGAAAAACCACTTAGTAAAAGTTGTTTACCATGCTTTAAACTTCATATTCCTCCATAAATCATCGGAACACAAGCATCTCATGCATGAGTAAATTTCTAAACATGAACCCTAGCTTGAAATATGAGTAGAAATAGAGAGAGCATGTTACAAGGATCTCAAAAAAACGAAGAACATTAAAAACGGGCTAGGGAGTACTTACTTTTGAGCTTGAAAATGTTAAAAACCCTAACTATGGAGAGCATGCAATTTTTGGCAGCATTGAGAAGAAGATGGACATGATTTTGGCCTATTATTTCCCTTTTATTAAGTTTATTACCAAATGACCAAAATGCCCTTCCTTACAAAACTTTCAAAATTTTTCATGCAAGCCAAGTTTTTTCTAAAAACTTAGAAAGTGAGAAAATTAATATTTAAGACCTAATTAAGAATCCAAAGAAATTTCATACAAATTTCTTCTAGAACCCAAGTTTTGCAACTTATTCAATTTGGTCCCTAATTTCCAATTAGGCACCTTATACTTGGAATTTCTTCATGAAACTTTAACAGATGCTTATTTTCATATCCTAGACCTCATAATAATCATAAAATATATATTTTAACATATGACTTGTGGTCCCAAAACCACTATTCTGACTAAGCCCAATTTTGGGATGTTACATTTCTCCCCCCTTTGGGACTTTCGTCCTCGAAAGTCTTACCAGTAAATAGGTTCTATTGACTTCTCATGACCTCTTCAGGTTTCCATGTGGCTTCTTCCACTCTATGTCTATGCCATAAAACTTTCACCAAGGCTATATTCTTGTTTCGCAACTGTTTGACTACACGAGCCAAAATCTTAACCTGTTCTTCACCATAGGTCATATCCGGTCTAATTTCAACTTCCATCACTTTTGATTGTATTTGATTCTATTTAATCATCAGAATCAAAATGGGATGTATAAACGAAAGATAGATAATTTGATAAGCCAATGATTTTTTTTCCGTGTTTCAAAATACGGTTAACCAACATGTTAACTAATCAATTACGATAAATTGGATCAGATTTTGCAGTTTTTCTTCTGTAGTACCTCGACGTGACATGATAAGAAGCCTTTGTATCTTAATACATGTATTTAATTTATTCGGGGCTATTAGAGTGGGATCCACTTTTTGGGGAAAATGAGTCGAAGCAATAACATGGGAGGGGTTTGATCTATATATTCACAACATGGATACATGTAATACATCATGAATCTTTTCCAGTTCAGGTGGAAATGTTAAATGATAGGCTAATGGCCTTACTCTTTCAATGATCTCATACGGTCCGATAAATCGCGGACTCAATTTGCCTCTCCGGCCAAATCTCAATACCTTTCTCCATGGAGACACTTTCAATAGCACTTTATCTCCAACTTGAAACTCAATCTTTTCCTTTTCAAATCAGCATACGACTTTTGTCTATCCGATGCTGCTTTTAAAAAATCTCGTATCACTTTAACTTTTTCTTCGGTCTCCTTGATTAAATCAACTCCATAAATCTGACTTTCCTTGAGTTCTATCCAATACAAAGGAGTCCGGCACTTTCTGCCATACAAGACCTCATAAGGTGCCATTTTCAAACTCGTTTGGAAACTATTGTTGTAAGCAAATTCCACTAATGGCAAGTATCTTTCCCAGCTACCCTAAAATTTGAGGACGCAACACCGTAACATGCCATCAAGAATTTGAATCGTCCACTCAGATTAACCATCTGCCTGCTAGTGGAATGCCATACTAAAAAGTGAATCTCGGGTCCCTATCTGAAATGATAGACAATGGTACCCCGTGTAATCTCACAATCTCGGATATGTACAAGTCAACCAATCTTTGAAGAGAATAATATATCCATACCGGAATAAAGTGAGCGAATTCATTAATCTATCGACCACAACCCAAACAACATCTTTCTTTTTTGGGGTCAACAGCAAACCAGTCACGAAATCCATGGTAACCCTGTCTCACTTCCATTCGGGGACCATTACAGGCTGTAATAAACCCGAAGGTACTTGGTGTTTAGCCTTGACCTGTTGCCATATCAAGCATCTTGATACAGATTTGGAGATATCCCTTTTCATTCCATTCCACTAGTACATTCTCTTTAAGTTATTGTGTATCTTCGTACTTCCCGGATGAATACATAGATGACTATCAGTGCCTCTTGTAAAATTTTTCAGATAAGCTCATCGTCTCTTGGTACACAGACCCTATCTCTGAACATCAAGCAACCATCGGAACTAACCCAAAAATCTGATTCAATGCCTGACTCACATTGAGTTCTCTTAGCTTGTAAGTCACTATCATAAATCTGAGCATCACAGATTTCCTGAAGAAATGTCAGTCTTGCTCTTAACTCTGTTATAACAGCTCGATTTGGACCCTAATCGAAATAGTGGTTTCAAGACCATGAATCTAAGTCAAAACCATATTTAAAAATTATTTTCTGTGTTTATTATGTGTGAATTTGTGTGTGTGAAATTTTCGTGATTTAATTTTGTCGTTTGGGTGCCAGATTAAATAAAAGGACTTACTCGTGTAAAATGAAAACCTGATAGTATAATGTGTAAGGGCCAAATTATGGATGTATTTATAATAGGAATCCTTTATGTTGTAATTGGGCCATTATTAATATAGGTGGACAGCAATAGACATAATATATATGAAAGTGTAATTTTGTAATAAAGTTTAAAAATGTAAATTGAAAAACATGTTATAATATATCATATTATAACATAATTAAAACCATTTGTTCATTATCTTTCTTCATTACCGAATATAACACAAAGAAAAAGAAATAATAAAAGCTAGGGTTCGGTCATCTCTTAAGCTCAATCAAGGTATGTGTTTAGCTCAGTTTTTGATAATTTTTACGTTTGTGAGATCGTTGCTAAGTTATCTACAAGACCCATGCTTGAATTATTTATTTTGGTGAACATTTTGAGTTATGCCATTATTGAAAGCTTGTGATTTTTTTTGTTTAATGATGAAATATGAAAGATATGTTTTGGGTTAACATGTTTTGTATTGGAGTTTTTGATGATTTTAAGTAATTAGGACTAAATTGCAAAAATAATAAATTGAGAGACTAAAATGTGAAGTAAATGAAATATATGGATTTGTATGGACACAAGGAACATTCAGCCAAACATGGGTATATTGAAATTTTGCATATTTTGTGTTTTGTACAAAGGGACTAAATTGTAAAAAGTGAAAAATGTTAGGGTAAAATGGTAATTTGCCCATTTATGTGTTTTTAGACTAAGTTGAATGAAAATATGTTTGAATGAGTTTAATTTGAATATGTTTAGATCAAGAACCAAAGAAATCAGATTTGGATCGGGGGAAAACGAAAGTTGTCAACTAGTCGTCCCGTTCCGTTTTACATCGTTCGAGGTAAGTTTATAAGCAAATAGACATTAGTTTTAGTTAAATATAAACTATATATGCTGGAATGAAATGTGTGAACATATATTTACAATTGCCAAATGTATACAAGCTTGGAAACTATGTTTGTAAGTTTGACTCGACCGAGATGCGACGTCCGAAAGCCCCGTATGAATCTTAGGAATAGCTACGATACATACGTCATGACATAAGATTCCGATATGTGATGTGTGAGTAAGACCATGGCATCGATATATGTACGCGAATAAGACCCTATCTGGGACAGTGGCATCGATATGTGAATACATGTAAGACCACGTCTGGGACGTTGGCATTGTACAATATGTGTGATTGTATGAGTGTCCGATCCAATTCTGAATGGTTCATCGGGCAACAATAAGTTGTGAACGAATATGTAAAATGAGCTGAATAACCAGGTAAGAATTAGTTTGTTACCTACTTAAAATAAGGTAAGTAAGCAACTTGATATTTGTTACGAATCATGTGAGATGCTAAAGATGATTATATGAGTAACAGCCTGATTTAGAACCTAATCGGAACGGTGGTTTCGAGACCATGAATCCAAGTCAGAAAAATATTTAAAAATTATTTTCTGTGTTTATTTTGTGTGAATTTATATCTGTGAAATTTTCCTGATTTAATTTTGTCATTTGAGTGTCCAATTAAATAAAAGGACTTAATCACGTAAATTGAAAATTAGGTGGTTGTTTCTAAAAGGGGGATAAATTGTAATTCGCTTTTTAAATAGAAGCCTTTATGTTGCAATTTTCCTATTACTAAGTAAAGTGGATGGTAGTGGCCATAGTATAATGGTTTTATAATTTGATAAATAAGGTTAAAAATGTAAAACATGTAATAATAATAAATTACTATATATGTTATATTATATGATAACAAAAAAATAATCTTGTATTTCTTCATCATCTTGCCGACTATAAACAAAAGAAAAATAAAAAACAAGAGCTAGGGTTCGGCATATATTAAAGTCAATCAAGGTTCGTTTTTGTTTGGTTTTTGATAATTTCTACGTTTTTGAGATCGTTGCTTAGTGATCTTCAAGACCCAAGCTTTAATTTTTTATTTTGATGAATATTTTGAGTTATGCCATTGTTGATAGCTTGTGATTTTTATTGTTTGATGATGAAACATGAAAGATATGTTTTAGATTAACATATTTTGTATTGGAGTTTTTGATGATTTTGAGTAATTAGAACTAAATTGCAAAAATAATAATTTGAGGGACTAAAATGTGAAATAAATGAAATATATGGGCTGGTAAGAACACTAGGAATATTCGGCCAAACATGGATACCTTGAAATTTTGAATATTTGTGTTTTGTGCAATAGGGACTAATTTGTAAAAGTTGTAAATGTTAGAGGTAAAATGGTAAGTTGCCCATTTATGTGTTCTTGGACTAAATTGAATGAAAATATGTTTGAATAAGCTTAATTTGAATATATTTAGATTAAGAACCAAAGAAATAGGATTTGGATCGGGGAAAAACGAAAGTTATCGACTAGCAGCCCTATCTCGTTTTATAACGTCTGAGGTAAGTCCATAAGAAAATAGTGTGTTTAATTATAGTTAAAATACATGCTGGTGGTTAAAATATGAATTTATACATGCTTTTTCTGAATGTGAATAAGCTTTGTAATCATGTTCAGGCATTCGTTATAACGATTTATGACGTCCGAAAGCCCAGTATGAACCTTAGGAATAGTTAGGATACATATGTCATGACATAAGATTCCGGTATATGTGTGCAAGTAAGACCATGGCATCGATATGTGATTCCGATATGTGCTTACGAGTAAGACCCTGTCTGGGACAGTGGCATCGATATGTGACTACATGTAAAACCACATTTGGGACGTTGGTATTGTACGACTTGTGTGTTTATCTGAGTGTCCTATCTAATTTCGAATGGTTCATCGGGCAAGGGTAAAATCGTGATCGAATGTGTAAATGAGCTAAAAGGCCTTGTATGGTTTAGCTTGTTAGCTATTGGTAATAAGGTATGTGTGAGACTTGAAAGTTGATAAGTTTTATGTGATGCAAAGGATAAATATATATGAATTAAGCAAGTATATTTGGTTTGAACAAATGGAATGAATATTATGGAATTAATTTTGGATATGTATATATATGTGATCATATATGTGTTCGGCCATACAAGTAGTATATGTACATGATATTATAGCTGGATTCTTGAGCTTATGTGAATAAGTAAATATGTGTTTGATTATATAATGATATTTCAACTTAGAAAGTTGATTGACATTCGGTTAATATGATTGTGGAAGCATTCATCCATGGTATAGTTTTAAATGAAAATGTAATTATTTATTCCACTTGTAAGTTCGAAGTTATGTTTGGCAATGTTAATATAATTCATTTTAACTTAAAATGAATCGAATTTATCTTGGAATTATTTATTTGCTTTTGACTTACTAAGCTATGTAGCTTACTTTGTGTATTCATGTTTGAGATCGCGTTTTATTCTGTAATGCCTTTTGATCCTATTCCAGCGATGGATACAGGTTAGAGGTGTTACAATATGTGAATATGGTATATGTATGTTTGATTATATGATGACTTTTTGGTTTTGAGAGTTGAATGGCGTTAGGTTAATTTGACTAGGTGAGCATTCGGCCAAGGTAGAAATTGTGTATGAAATGTATTATTAACTCATTTGTAGGTTTGAGGTTGGGGTTCGTAATGGTAATGTAATTTGATTTAGCTTAAAATGGGTTGATTATATTATTGAGTTGTTGATTTTCTTATGACTTACTAAGCTATAAAAACTTACTTTGTGTATATGTCTGTTTCTATTTTATAGATTTTGGATCGAGTTACGAGCTCGGGGATCATCAGCAAAGTTCATCACACTATCTACTGTTTCGGTATTTAATAAGTTAAACTTGAACTATGGCATGTATAGGCTGGATTTTGTTTGAAATGCTAGATTTTGGTTGTGTGTAATCTAAGCCATGCGAAAATGGCTAAACTTTTATGTTTGAATTCGGTTATGTTAAGTATGGTTTATGTTCATCTAGGTTATATAGTCACGTGCTATGAATGTATAATATTTGTGGTAGGTACTATATGCTATGAAAATGGCTTACTTATTATGTTTAAATTTGGTCTTATATGTTCTTAATTAAAATGTTTAATGAGCTTGATTATTGGTAATTTGATGATGGAAGCTTTGGATGTGTATATGGTTTTAGGTAACAAGATTCAGCTATGAAGATAAATAGCATAATATGTATTTGGTATATTAGTTAGTTCATGATGGGAATATGAAATGTGATATAACTAAAGTAATGGATGATTGCATACTAGCTTGATTGGTTTGGTTGCTAAGTTTTAAGTATTGCATGTGTTTCATGATTATTTTGGTCAATGGTTTTGGTATGTATTCAATGCTAAGTGTGATCTTTATTTTTAGGGTAAATTGCATATTATGTATATATGCATTATTAGCAGGTTCGACCATGGTATATTGTACTAAATTTACATATGTGATTGCTTATTAAATTATGTAACATGATTTCAATTAATTTTATTATGAGTTTGTGGAGAAGTTGTTAATTGATATGTGTTGGTTGTTTGGTAATCCGTAAATGTGACTCGTTATAAAGCTTATTTGAATGTGTTTAGGTGTCTTTATATATATATCGAATGAATTATAGATGTTATACTGCCTTTGGTTAAGATGATTAATTATGTTTTATATGTGTTAATAAAGATTTAAAATGAGTTAATAAGTATATTTGAATAAAAGTTGATTGAGATATTGAACATATTTGATTATTAGTTCGGTATTATTTTCATATTTATGAGAACTATGGCTAAATATAAAGCCAATGATTATATATGTATATATATTTGGTCTTGGTTTGAGCTTATATTGAAAATGTGTCTTAAACATATGATGTTTGTGAGATTTGCTATGTATTTCGGTCATATGGTATATGATGATAGGTTAATTGTACTCTTATATATTTTACACATATATATGCGCTTACATTATGATTGTTATGTATATGTGTAAAGTTACATAAATTCATTTGTTATTTTTGAATTTACGAATATGTACAAATGATCTATGTTAGCCTAATAAGTAAGGAAATGATATAGGTTTTATAAATAACCTTCGATAATGTGGACTTTGCTTATGAATTTGGGTTATTAATTTGTACAGATCTGACATGAATTATTTAAGTGTAAAAAAAATATCTGTTTTGAATTGTGTTAGAATTGGTAATGCCTCGTAACTTCATCCTGGCAACGGATACGGGTTAAGGTGTTACATCTACCAAGACCGAACCATCGTCCAACAATGCCAATTGCGTGTTCAAAGCTCTCAAAGCAAACAAGGATTTCCTGCTTAGTGCATCGGTGACCACATTCTCCTTTCCTAGGTGGTAATCAATGATTAGCTCATAATCTTTAATCAACTCTAACCATCTCCGTTGTCTCAGATTCAATTCCTTTTGAGTCATCAAATACTTCAAACTTTTATGATCGGTGAATACACGTCAAGTTTCACTATACAAATGGTGTCTCCAAATCATTAAGGCAAATACAATAGTAGCTAGCTCCAAGTCGTGTATTGGATAGTTTTTCTCATGCAGCTTTAGTTACCTCGAAGCATAAGCTATTACTTTGTCGTTTTGCATAAGCACGCAACCCAGTCCATTTAAGGACGTATCACTATAGATCACGAATTCTTTTCTCGGCTTGGGTTGCACTAAAATTGGAGCTTCGATTAGTAATGTCTTTAGCTTTTCAAAACTCTGCTGACACTTCTTCGACCATTCAAACTTAACGACTTTTTGGAGTAGTCTAGTCATAGGAGTGGCGATCATAGAAAATCTTTTCACAGAGCGTCGGTAGTAACCAGCTAAGCCCAAAAAGCTTCTAACCTCGGTTAGATTCTTCAACGGCTTCCACTCGACAATGGCAGATATCTTATTTGGATCAACTTGGATCCATCACTCGAAATAAGGTGACCTAAGAATCCTACTTCTCGAAGCCAAAACTCACTCTTGCTAAATTTAGCATACAACTGTTTGTCCTGTAAAGTCTGTAAAACAATTCTCAGATGTAGTCTCATCCTTGGAATAAATCAGGATGTCATCAATAAATACAACAATAATCTTGTCTAAGTATGGCCAAAATATCTTGTTCATCAAGTCTATAAACACAACCGAAGCATTCGTCAACCCAAAAGGTATCACAAGAAATTCATAATGGCCATACCATGTTCTAAAAGCGGTCTTCGGTACGTCCGACTCCTTAACTCACAACTGACAGTATCCGCATCTCAAATCTATTTTAGAAAATACAGTGGCTCCCCTCAACTGATCAAACAGGTCGTCAATCCTTGGAAAAGGATGCTTATTCTTGATAGTTACCTTGTTGAGTTGTCGGTAATCTATACATAGTCTCATCGAACCATCTTTCTTCTTTACAAATAATATGGGAGCACCCCAAGGAAAAAAGCCTGGTCTTGCAAAACCTTTATCGGTCAATTCTTGCAACTGGGCTTTTAACTCTTTCAACTCAGTTCGTGCCATCCTATATGGGGCAATAGAAATAGGCGTTGTTCCAGGCACTAGCTCAATACCAAATTCTACCTCTCTGTCAAGAGCTAAACCAGGCAACTCTTCTAGAAACACATCCGGGTACTCGCATAGTATCGATAACAACTCAATCCTCAACTCAGATTCCTTAGAGTTCAGTACAAAAACAAGGTAAGCTTCATACCCTTTTCTTATATACATTTGAGCCATCATTGAAGTGTTCACAACCGGTGGTGTATTCAACTAACTTGAATCAACTCAGAAAATTTCACCATCTAAGCATTTCAATTCAATATACTTGCTACCACAATTTACAATCACATCATGCACAGCTAACCAATCCATGCCAAGTATTACATCAAACTCATCAAAAGGAAAAAGCAGAAGGTTAGCCAGAAAACAATGACCTTGGATTGTCAAAGGAAAATTCTTACAAACCTTATCTACTAATATAGACTTTCCTAAAGGGTTCGACACCTTAATCACAAACTCCATAGGTTCTACAGACATATTCATGCTAGATGCCAATTTCATGCGAATATATGAATGGGTCAATCCTGGGTCAATCAAGGCAATAACATGTACATTATGAAGAGAGAATGTACCTGTAATGACATCAGGAGCTGAGGCTTCTTCTCTAGCGCGTATAGCATAAGTTCTTACCGGAGTTCGAGCCTCTGGTCTAGCAGTAGAGTCTTTTGCAACATTACGACCACCATTGCTACCTCTGGGATATCTTGGAGGCTTGCCTTGTGAGACAGGAACATTTGGTTTCAGAGTTGGCTCGATCTCCCTTTCATTTTGCTCCGGACAATCTTTAACGAAGTGGTTGAGAGAACCACACCTAAAGCATGCTCCACTCCTCTTTTGGCATTCTCTGAAACGGAGTTTATTACAGCTATTACACTGCAGGTTTTGATTTCCCACACTCCCTACTAATTGTCTTGGGAGAGGGAGACCGCAGATTGGGGCGTTTAGGGCTTCTTACTTTGTCCGAATATCCTACTGATGTATTCGAACATTCCTGATGGCTTCTCGACTTCTTTGTGGGAGTTGTGTATGTCTTATCCACAAATATTTTACTTAAAACTCGGGCTTTCCTTTTCGCTTGCTTCATTTCATTACTTAACTCTTTAGCTTTCTTGGCTCTATCGGCCAGCACAGCATACTCTTTTATCTCAAGTACTTCAATCATTAGTTTAACATCCTAGTTTAGTCCTTCCTCGAAGTGCTTGCACATTTCCACCTCAGTTTGGACCCACTCTCGAGCATACTGGCTTAGTTGGACAAATTCCCGTTCTTGTTCTGACACAGTCCGATTTCTTTGCTTCATTTCTAGAAATTCCTTTCTTTTCTGGCCTAGAAACCTTTGACTAGCGTACTTCTTTTTATACTTAGCTTGGAAAAACTCTCATGTAATATTTTCCTTCGGTACCACTGAGGATACAGTCTTCCACCAGTGGTATGCAGTATCCTTTAAAAGAGATACAACACACTTCAAGCATTCTTCGGGTGTACACGATAGCTCATCCAAAACTTGTACAGTGTTCTCGAGCCAGAACTCAGGTCGTTCAGCATCATCATCGATCTTAGCCCTAAACTCTTCCGCTCTGTATTTCCTAAGTTTATCCACTGAGGCCTTACCAATTCTCACAGGTGCCATACCTTGTGGCATTTCTTCTGCAGGTCGAGCAGGGGGAGGAGGAGGTTGTGGTATATTGGGGCAGTTCCTTAGGTAGTCACCAAACCATTCATCTATCATCTCAAAAAAATGGCTCTCGCCTCTTCCTGGCCCTTAGACATGGACCTCCTACCTCTACTAGAAATAACATGCTGTACGGAAGCTAGAGCATGGCTCTCTGCTCCCTCAAACTCATTTCGAGCTTGATCGGAAGACATTTACTACATTCAAATATAATTAGAAAGTTAGGAGATGTCACACTATCAAAGATTGTATAATGGCATTTATAGCTAGACTCGATACATGCTATGTTAGTTTGAGAATCTACTAAACTATAGCTCTGATACCACTAAATGTAACACCCCTTACCTGTACCCAAGACTAGGACAAAGTACGAGGCGTTACCAAACATAAACATGGACAATTCAAAAAATACAAGTTATAAAGTTTCGTTCCAATTTAAAAGAAATTGACTAAAATCATAATGTTCATGTTATGGACCTACGAGCTCCAAAACATGCGATAAAAGCGGTTTGGGGCTAATCCAGGAACTTAAGAAAATTCTAGAAAAATTTTTAGGTTTAAGCCTCACACACCCATGTGGAGGCATTTCACACACCCGTGTGCTTGTCACACGCCCATGTCCTTTACCTGTGTTGAATTATTGAAATTTATTTTTCATTTCTAACTACAGGGGCTTTCACACGGCCGAGAACACGTCTGTGTCCTTGGCCCGTGTCTCTCACATGGCTGTGGCACGCTCATGTTACAGCCCATGTGCAAAAACCTGGACATTTTGTTTATCACGTCATCATTCATTTAGAGGCACACGGCCAAGACACATGCCCATGTACTAGACCGTGTGTAATATCCTGATTTTGGGCCTAGTCGAAATAGTGGTTTCGTGACCACAAAATCTGAGATAGAAATAATTATTTTATGATTATTTTAAGGTCTATGATATGATTGCATGATTGTGTGAAAATTTCGTGAAGAAATTTTATGCATAAAGTGCTTAAATTGAAATTAAGGACTAAATCGAATAATTTGCAAAACTTGCATTCTGGAAGTTTCTAGTATGAAATTGTTTTGAAATATTAATTAGGAGGTCTTAAATAGCAATTTTACCAATTTATAAGTCTATGGACAAAAATTGGACATAGATGGAATTTTTGGAAAGTTTAGTAGTAAGGGCATTTTGGTCATTTAGGGGTAAAATGAAGTAAAATACAAAATTAAAAGCCAATTTTGCTCATCTTCAACCCCATGGCCGAATATAGCAAGGAGAAACCATGGCTAGGGTTTTTCAAGCTTCCAAGCTCGATTGTAAGTCTGTTCTAGCCTCATTTTTAATGATTTTTACGTTTTTGGAGTCCCGGTAGCTCGATTAAGCTTATGCTAGTAATAATTCAACCTAGAGTTCATATTTGGAAAAATACCCATAGGTGAAATTTGTGTATTTTGGTGTTTTATGATAGAATAAGAGGTTTTAAGTTATGTTAGACAACTTGTATTACTCGGTTTTAAGTGAAAACGAGCAAAAGGGCTTAATCGGTAAAAATACCTAATAGTCATAAGTACATGTTAGAGTGAGAATTTGATGTTACCATAGAAGGAAAAAATGATCAGCATGTCATAAAACATAAGAAAATAGGTTGAAGTTTAATTTGCGAGCTTTGGGGAAAAAGTAAAAATATGCGAAAGTTTAGGGGCAAAACTGTAATTTTTCCAAAATATGATTTTGGGTCAATTTGAATAATGTGAGTCCTAATTAGACTATATTTTAAATGATAGAGCAAGGAAAACTAAAATTCGGGCTAAAATGGGGAAAATACCAAGTTGTGGACGAAATGGTAAAAGTAGTCATTTTCGCATACGAGGTAAGTTCATTTGTAAATGTTGGCAACATAGTTATTATTTTAAGTATTTTAATGTTATTTAAATGATATGATAATTATTATGAAATATTATACTGTGATAATTGTTTGTTAATATGTCAAATTATGTGATATACTTAGAAAATGTGAAATACTACCGAGTATCGGTAACGGCATTCCGTAGAAGATGGTTGAGACACATGATTGGGAAAAAGTCCCGTTGAACCTTAGGAATGGATTAGGATACAAGTGACATGTCACTAGGATATTTGGGCATCCGAACTCGTTGAGTTGAGCCCGAGTTCACTTATGGATGCGAATGTCTGAACTCGTTGAGTTGAGTCCGAGTTCGAGAGATGTAACTAGGCATCCGAGCTCGTTGAGTTGAGTCCGAGTTCACTTATGGATACGAACGCCCGAGCTCGTTGAGTTGAGTCCGAGCTCACTTATGGGTGGGTTACATGGTAGCTTGGCTACATATGTGGCACTTATGTGCAAACTTTCCACGTATCCGAATTATATTCCGATGTGTTCAACGGGTAAAATTCTACTCAAATGGAGGAATACTAGAGATGAAAGGGACGTATTGGTAAGTGTTGTGAAATGAATACTTTTGAACAAGTATGTACTTAACCCTCGGGTTGAAAACTCGATATAACAACAATATGGTAAGATGATAAATGAAAATGTGATATGAATGTCTCGGTGATGATTATGCAAATGATGTTACTTGCTATTTGCATGTGAGCTTACTAAGCATTTATGCTTACTCCCTCCTTTTCATTCCTTGTAGTGTTGACAAGCCAGCTCGAAAATCGGGAACGGTCGGAGGCACACTCACACTATCCGTATACCATATTGGCATAATGGCTTGTATATTTTGAGTATGGCATGTATAGCATTATAATCATTTTGTATATATGGTCTTATGATATGGTTATTGAGTGGTATGGAAATGCTTGGTAATGATTAGCCATTGGAATGGCTAATCATGATCATATTTGGTGTTATGTATGCTAAATTGCTAGCTAATCCATGGAAACCATGAAATAGGTAAAATTTACCATAAAATAGATTCAGACAGCAACAGTGATGTGAGTTTGAAAAATCATTAAAAATAGTATAGATACAATTAGATGATGAATAAAATATGGAATTGAATAATTATGAGTCTATTTTCATATGGATTGAACAAAATAGGTATATGAATTATCTTTTGTGAGATATTTGAATTTTTGTGAAACAGGGCCAGAGTGATTTCTGGATCCCCTATTTTGAATTTTAAAAATTTATCATAAATTTTACAAATATAATTAGAAGTCATTATTTATATGTACAGATTCCTTATTGAGTCTAGTTTTAAGAGAAACAAACTTCATAGTCATTGACATTCTGTACAGAGAGATATCTGATTCGTAATACACAGAGGTTAGAGTAGTGAACCCTGAAATAGGGGAGACCTTAACTAATAAACTGTACTAATTGGCTTGACCGAAAATTCTATAAAACAATTAGTAAATAGATAAATGAGTCTATTTTCAGGGAAAATTTACGGAATTCGATTTCGAGTTTCTTAACTCGAGATATGAATTTTTAAGCGACTGTGACGCAGATTGCTAGTTTAACTGGAAATTTTAAAAATAATTTGTTTGAGCTGTTTAAGTAATGAATTAAGTCTGTTAACACCTCGTGTTCGACTCCGGCGACGGTCTCGGGTACGGGGCATTCCATTTGGTGGTATCAGAGCATGTTTAGTCGGTTCTCGGACTAACTTAGCATGTGTAAAAGTTTAGCTATACATGCCACTGATCTGTGATAGTGTGATGTCTTCCGACGCGTATAAGTACCGTCTTATTTAGACAAGGTACTCTCCAATCGAGCTGCACCGACCATGTTCAATGTTATGTGAAGGTATTTGAGTAAAATTATGATTATGATAAGTCTCGGTTCAGAATATTATGAATAAAAGTTTATGATACATATGTGATAAATATCCATATTAGCTTCATGCTCATATGATGTAGTGTATATGGCTTACTTGATAAGATGAACGGAATAAATAGAAAGTAGTAGAGGTATGAATAAAAGTCATAATATTATGATACGAATGAAAATGTCCTTGTCTTGATTTGGACGTCGAATGTTTATGAATGCTAATGATATATAATTTTTACGAGATAAAGGATTATAATGAAATGAACTTATCTATGTTAAATTGTTGGACTGAATTATATGATTGTAATGATATGTACATGATGATGCACGAAATGAAAGTTGTGATTGTGATGCAAATATCTATGTTTGTTTGGTCTTATATGATGTCATGAGCATGACTTAATTTAATTAAATGAATGGATAAGTAAAGCTATCTAGAAAACATAGAATGTATGCATAAGTTTATTGTCTAAATGGGACAATAGGAAAATTTGTGTAAGCCAACATGAATGTTGCATTGCCTGAATGAATGACATGATTTTGATGATGTTGCTATGATGATGGAAGTTGTGCCATATGTGTATGTATAAGAAAGTCGAGTGAGAGGTCCTACAACCCCTCCCCCTTACCGAAGTGGTACTTATAATGGAATTTCATGAGATTTGTATTGAATAAGTTTCCGGTTGAGAACCCAAAGAGTTCTGTAACACCCCTATCCTGTAACCGTCGTCGGAATACGTAAGGGGCATTACCAGAATTGTAACTCATATCAGAACAGTAAAATTTTGAACTTTTTCTTGAAATAAAGATCATTCATTTAAATAAGTACTAAGCACAGCCAGGGATAAAATTTAAACTTCTCTAAGTAAACATTCAAAAGATGCCATTTTCGCATGGCTTATATACATTAACCAAAAATATTCTTCCCCCACTAGTCTATTCTATACATGCCATAAAATAATTCTAAACATAATAGTAACAAGCAGTGGATAGTGATAGTGTGACTAGTTGCTGACGATCCCCGAGCCTGTAGCTTCGCAATGAGATTTATAAAACAGTGAAAACAAAGTAAACGGAGTAAGCATTACAATGCTTAGTAAGTTTTAAGCAGTGTCAACAGATAACAATCAAATTATAACATAGTTGTTCATATTTTTATTTCACTCTTCCTTCGGGCATACCATCCCTTTACCGAAATGCACATCTCATCATATACAATAGGCAGATAAACTTTAACATAAAAGTGAGCTCATGTGACATAGATATATTGTATGATTTCACATAACCTCTCACACTGATCCGATGTCACATAATCATAGGAATAGTCTCATAGATTGCTCTCGTGTGCATCACATAACTACCTTATGATTTAGTTCAAATCAAGCTCACATATAAACTTAGAGTACATACCTGTTTAACCTTTCGCATTGATTAAATTTATAAGTAATTCTTATTACGAAGTCTTATAACTTTAAACTCTCGTCGGATTATCGGCGGGACCTTTAGCTCAGATGAAATCTCCACACGAAGTCAGCGGGTCTTAACCCGGACATAGTCACCACATATAGTCATCGGGCCTTAAATCCCGGATTTGCATCACAGAGTTTCATGCATATTTATTCACATGTTACAGCATTCGCATCGACTATCATATTTGTAATTTATTTACCTCATCAATATCTAATAAAACACACCTTCCGCCGTTTGTCATTTGGCCACAATATATATATATACACATCTCATACATATCTCACATTAGCCATTTGGCTTTACCACATATCCATCTCATACACGTTTCGCATTAGCCATTCGGCTTTATCTCATATCTAACTCATACACATTTCGCATTAGCCATTCGGCCTTACCACATATATACATGTTCACATTCATCACATTGGCCATTCGGCCTTATCTCATATATGCATGTTCACATTCATCACATTGGCCATTCGGCCTTATCGCACATACGCATGTTCACATTCATCACATTGGCCATTCGGCCTTATCGCACATACGCATGTTCACATTCATCACATTGGCCATTCGGCCTTATCACACATACGCATGTTCACATTCATCACATTGGCCTTCGGCCTTATCACACATACGCATGTTCACATTCATCACATTGGCCATTCGGCCTTATCACATATACGCATGTTCACATTCATCACATTGGCCATTCGGCCTTATCACACATACGTATGTTCACATTCATCACATTAAAATCCTAAATCAAAATATAAATTTTCATGTATTCACATCACAATTATCCAAATATACTTCACATACCACATATACTTTCATGTATACACTTTGTCTTGGCTGAATCTACATCTATCACTCATATATCATTTTACAATATCACAATTTTTGAATTCACGTATGGGTTTAATCAATAGCTTATGAGCAACTAAAACAAGTTTTGTCAAGGTTTACAACATAATCTCAAATTCAGCACAAGCTGTTTTTCCTGAGCAATAGTCACTGAATTATTTATAACTGGAGCTACAAATCTCCAAATCAATTTCCGTTAATTTTCTCTGAATATAGACTCATATATATTCCATCCATAAAATTTTCAGAATTTTTGGTTTGGCCATTCAATACCAGATTTTTCTTAAAGTTTCCCCTACTTCACTGTTTGACTAATCTGACCACTCTTCACTATGAATCAAATTTTTCATTTTACAGAATTCAAAATGTGTTGTATTTGATTTCATTTGAAGCTAGACTCATTAAGGAGTCTAATCATATAAATTTTATCTTATAACCATTTTTGTACAAATTATAATGATTTTCTAAAAATAGAATAGGGGATTTCGGAGTCATTCTGACACCGTCTCACACAACTTTAAAAATCTCTTTATAGGAAATTTCTTTGCTCACACGGTCTCTTTTATAAGAAACTAGACTAATTAAGATTTGATTACATATTTTATTCAGCCTATTATTCCACACCAACGATTTATGGTGATTTTCTAATATCACGTTACTGCTGCTGCCTAAGCAAATTATTACAATTTGCTCTTAAATTTCCAAGTCCAAACACTTATGAACTTACCATTTGAGTTTAAAACATATCATGGCCCCATCATATCTTATTAAATCAACTCACTATGTCCTATTATGATTGAATTTACTCAACGTTTAATCACTTAAAACTTACCTCGGAAGTGGTCGACGACTAGATATCCACGGCTATTCGTTTACTTTCTCTTTTCCCTTATCCGACTTTGATCCTCTAAGCTCTTGAGCTAAATCAAACAATTTACTTCCCAATCAAACACAATCACACGGCATCCATATACATTTTAGAACCATTCTTAACATATTTACTACTCATTTACAAACAAAATACTCATATCACATTTATAAAACTACCTTTCATAAACACTATGCATAAATATGCATTTCTTCACTATTTACTAAGTCAAGCCAAACCACATGATTTATTAATCGTTAATATATATATATAGCATTAAGAACTTCACTTAAGCTTAAGTATAAAATTTGGTCTTACCAAATTTTGCACATTTTACCAAAATAATAACAACCAATTTCACAATTTAAATCAAAACTAATTGCATCATTTATAACCGTACCTAAATGAACATCAAATAGTATACAAAACATATTCATACGTTAACATCTCAAACCTTACTTTAACAACCAATATACAAGATATCACATATACATAACTTAGCTTATGAAAGCATATATATTATATCATAAACACATCTTTTACCAATTACCTCACTTAAGCCAAATTTTATAATCAACCACAAAAAAAATATACCACAAATCATACTTCCAAAATGAGCTACTTCCATGGCCGATTATATTTCATCATTAACATATCTCATTTTCGAATCATGTAATCAATATCACATACACATCACCCAAACACAAATCATACCTATCATATAACAAGCATAACAAAATAAACCAACCATGTCAAATATAACCATAATTTGATCAAACCTTGAAACCGAACTTAACAAAATAAACAAGCCATTGAATGATTAGAACTTGAACTAACCACCTTCTTTATACATAATTTTCCAAGAATTTCAAGGTACTTACCTCTTCCAAACCTCAAAATTCTAAGTTTAATCTATGGGATAAGTAGAGTTTGAACTAATCATCTCAAACATGCATAGATTTTCAAGAATCATTCAATACATACCTCATTCTAGCCATCTTCTACGCCAAAAATCAAGGCAACCAAACTTTCTTCTCCCTCCCTTTAGGCTACGGCAATGGAGGACAAGGATCAACCAACTTTTGATTCAATTTTCTCTATGACCGAATGCACATACCTCAAATTTTTAGCTTGCTATCTTGCCGAAATCCTCAAAACATATTTCTTCTTCCTTTCATTTTTTTTTCGGTCAAGAAGAACAAAGAGGATGAAGCCTTTTTTTTTTTGTTTTCGTCCTTTTCCCTTCCATTCTTTTATTACCATGCTCCTTATTTTATCATTCCTCCCATGAAACACCAACATAACATGTTATGACATGTTTTGCCCATCACACTTTGTCCACCCTATTTGTCATGGCCGGCCACTACTTATTAGGGGGGAAATTGACATGCAAGTCCACCTTTTTTATTACATGCACTAATAGATCCTTATGTTTTGACCTATCACATTTCAAAAGTGTCACACATAAGTCCTATTGACTAAATTCACATGCAATTTACTAAATCAAAGCTTAAAACTTTCACACATTCATATTCACATATAATAAACATAAAATATGACGTCTAATTATTTTTATGACTCGATTTTGTGGTCCCGAAACCACTTTTCGACTAGGGTCAAATTAGGGGTGTCACAACTCTCCCCCCCCTTTAGGGATTTTCGTCCCCGAAAATTTCTACCGATGCATAGTTTAGGATAACGTCCTCTTATTGAATTATATTCATATAAACATTAGCTCATCGATAGCAATTGTAATTCATTATTGATTTTACATCGATCTATAAAATCATTTTCTTATCTTAAAACAAATACATAAACATTTCTACAAGTATGCACATATATCTCATTTTCTTGATTTCATAAGCAATAATCACTTAATTTAATTCACAAATGCATTTCAAACGCATATTAAGCACATATTAACATGTATAATTCACATCATCAACCCACATATTTGTAACCCACATTTTCATTCATGTATAAGCTGTAACCTGACCGAAAGTACACATATACTCAAACATCCCAATAAATATCCTTTATAACTCCATCATATCTAACTATTCAACTTAACCTATTTCCAACAGAAAATCAACTTCCACATACCTGAACATTGAATTCATTTAGCACATTCAATCACCATTAACGATACCCGTATACAACCGATTTGGCATAAAGCCTCATATAGTATACCGGCATGGGATTTATTTTAGCACATAACCCATATATCCAAAATTATCAGCATTCATCAAAAGTTCTTACAGACTTTCAAATGTCGAACTTAATCGAAATAATTTCTTGAATATGATTAACAAAAAATAGGGGTCATTTAGCAATAGCACATATGACTTCATATACCAAGCATTCCATAGACTAAATCCGTAACACATTTATAACATGAATTCAATTCTTAACAACATATGCACCATCTTTTTACGTATTCACTTATTTAGTATACATAACATAATATAATATGAACTCACAAATTTTTACTTTCATTTGATTTTCACATACCTTCCGTACATACCTGTATCACTTATCCTGATCTTACTTTATTTATCGTCTTAAATATACCCGTTGAATCATTCGAAATCATTACGGATACTCATTAAGCACATATAGCTCTTACAATGCCATATCCTAGATATGGTCTTACATATTCTCACATATCGAGCCGATGCCATGTCCCAGACATGGTCTTACACACTATCTCAAACCAATGACTTCGTCCCAGACGAGGTCTTACATGAATTCCACTTCACACACTTAGTGCCCACTGACCGATCTCGCACTCATAGTGCTCGGTTAAAGGAATTCGCACACACAGTGCCCCTAATCATTCACAAACATAGTGCTCTTATTCATTCGTTATTACACATTGAAATGACTTAACCAAGTCTATAAACATCATGTATGTACACTTTTAAACATATCATCTCATTTAAATTTGAATTCGTATAGTAATGAACACTTAAACTTTGCTCAAATTACCGACACGAAGCCTACTAGGCACGAAGGCCCGAATACACATCACCAGCATGATTGCTCTTCGGGACCTAGCCCGGATATAACACCAGCACGAATGCTCTTTGGGGTTTAGCACGGATATATCACTAGCACGAATGCTCTTCAGAACTTAGCCCGGATATGTCACTAGCACGAATGCTCTTCGGGACTTAGCCCGGATACATCACTAGCACGAATGCACTTCGGGACTTAGCACGGATATATCACTAGCACGAATGCTCTTCGGAACTTAGCTCGGATACGTCACTAGCACGAATGCTCTTCGGAACTTAGCCTGGATACGTCACTAGCACGAATGCTCTTCGGGACTTAGCCCGGATACATCACTAGCACGAATGCTCTTCGGGACTTAGCCCGGGTATATCACTCTCAATTCTCATGTACATATACACATATAGCAATACACATTAGTATATCATTTACATTACTTGAATACAAACACAACACGCTTATCGACCATTCAACTTCCAGTTCCATAGCCACATACAAAAATCACATTTCTAGTCATAACACTCTTTCAAAATTGCATCACTTATACCCTTATAATTCAATCCAAATCGAAATTCAAATACGAGTACATGATACGTACCTGATCAACTTAATAATTTAGGCATATCTAAGTGAAGTTATATCGCAAATTCTCATAGTCAGAAGCTTGCTACAGCTCGATCGGGATCAAGATTCATTACAATACAGCAAACACATTTTAATAGTCAAAAATCATCACACTATCATTTTATCACTTTATGGCATGTATAAATAGACTCACACGTGCTACGTTAGTCCTAGAATCGACTAAACCGTAGCTCTGATACCAATAAAATGTAACACCCCTATCCCGTAACCGTCGTTGGAATAGGTAAGGGGCATTACCAGACTTGTAACTCATGTCAGAACAGTAAAATTTTGAACTTTTTCTTGAAATAAAGATCATTCATTTAAATAAGTCCTAAGCACAGCCAGGGATAAAATTTAAACTTCTCTAAGTAAACATTCAAAAGATGCCATTTTCGCATGGCTTATATACATTAACCAAAAATATTCTTCCGCCACTAGTCTATTCTATACATGCCATAAAATAATTCTAAACATAACAGTAACAAGCAGTGGATAGTGATAGTGTGACTAGTTGCTGACGATCCCCGAGCCTGTAGCTTCGCAATGAGATCTATAAAACAGTGAAAACAAAGTAAACAGAGTAAGCATTACAATGCTTAGTAAGTTTTAAGCAGTGTCAACAGATAACAATCAAATTATAACATAGTTGTTCGTATTTTTATTTCACTCTTCCTTTGGGCATACCATCCCATTACCGAATATGCACATCTCATCATATACAATAGGCAGATAAACTTTAACATAAAAGTGAGCTCATGTGACATAGATATATTGTATGATTTCACATAACCTCTCACACTGATCCGATGTCACATAATCATAGGAATAGTCTCATAGAGTGCTCTCGTATGCATCACATAACTACCTTATGATTTAGTTCAAATCAAGCTCACATATAAACTTGGAGTACATACCTGTTTAACCTTTCGGATTGAGTAAATTTATAAGTAATTCTTATTACGAAGTCTTATAACTTTAAACTCTCGTCGGATTATCAGCGGGACCTTTAGCTCAGATGAAATTTCCACGCGAAGTCAGCGGGTCTTAACCCGGACATAGTCACCACATATAGTCATCGGGCCTTAAATCCCGGATTTGCATCACAGAGTTTCATGCATATTTATTCACATGTTACAGCATTCACATCGACTATCATATTTGTAATTTATTTACCTCATCAATATCTAACAAAACACACCTTCCGCCGTTTGTCATTTGGCCACAATATATATCTACACATCTCATACATATCTCACATTAGCCATTTGGCTTTACCACATATCCATCTCACACACGTTTCGCATTAGCCATTCGGCTTTATCTCATATCTAACTCATACACATTTCGCATTAGCCATTCGGCCTTACCACATATATACATGTTCACATTCAACACATTGGCCATTCGGCCTTATCTCATATATGCATGTTCAAATTCATCACATTGGCCATTCGGCCTTATCGCACATACGCATGTTCACATTCATCACATTGGCCATTCGGCCTTATCGCACATACGCATGTTCACATTCATCACATTGGTCATTCGGCCTTATCACACATACGCATGTTCACATTCATCAAATTGGCCATTCAACCTTATCACACATACGCATGTTCACATTCATCACATTAAAATCCTAAATCAAAATATAAATTTTCATGTATTCACATCACAATTATCCAAATATACTTTCACGTATACACTTTGTCTTGGCTGAATCTACATTTATCACTCATATATCATTTTACAATATCACAATTTAGAATTCACGTATGGGTTTAATCAATAGCTTATGAGCAACTAAAACAAGTTTTGTCAAGGTTTACAACATAATCTCAAATTCAGCACAAGCTGTTTTTCCTGAGCAATAGTCACTGAATTATTTATAACTGGAGCTACAAAACTCCAAATCAGTTGCCGTTAATTTTCTCTGAATATAGACTCATATATATTTCATCCACAAAATTTTCAGAATTTTTGGTTTGGCCATTCAATACCAGATTTTTCTTAAATTTTCCCCTATTTCACTGTTTGAGTAATCTGACCACTCTTCACTACGAATCAAATTTCTCATTTTACAGAATTCAAAATGTGTTGTATTTGATTTCATTTGAAACTAGACTCATTAAGGAGTCTAAAAATATAAATTTTATCTTATAACCATTTTTGTACAAATTATAATGATTTTCTAAAAACAGAAGAGGGGATTTCGGAGTCATTCTGACACCGTCTCACACAACTTTAAATATCTCTTTATAGGAAATTTCTTTGCTCACACGGTCTCTTTTATAAGAAACTAGACTAATTAAGATTTGATTACATATTTTATTCAGCCTATTATTCCACACCAACGATTTATGGTGATTTTCTAATATCACGTTACTGCTGCTGCCTAAGCAAATTATTACAATTTGCTCTTAAATTTCCAAGTCCAAACACTTATGAACTTACCATTTGAGTTTAAAACATATCATGGCCCCATCATATCTTATTAAATCAACTCACTATGTCCTATTATGATTGAATTTACTCAACGTTTAATCACTTAAAACTTACCTCGGAAGTGGTCGACGACTAGATATCCACGGCTATTCGTTTACTTTCTCTTTTCCCTTATCCGACTTTGATCCTCTAAGCTCTTGAGCTAAATCAAACAATTTACTTCCCAATCAAACACAATCACACGGCATCCATATACATTTTAGAACCATTCTTAACATATTTACTACTCATTTACAAACAAAATACTCATATCACATTTATAAAACTACCTTTCATAAAAACTATGTATAAATATGCATTTCTTCACTATTTACTAAGTCAAGCCAAACCACATGATTTATTAATCGTTAATATATATATACAGCATTAAGAACTTCACTTAAGCTTACGTATAAAATTTGGTCTTACCAAATTTTGCACATTTTACCAAAATAATAACTACCAATTTTACACATAAGTGCCGAATCAAATCATACCATAGTTACAATATCACTTGACTAATGAAATATCCAAAATATCAATCTATCATTTACCAAATTCATAAACCACATATAAGGCACATTTTAAACTCAAGCATGTAACTTAACAACTTAACCATTAGTTGCTGAACCACAAACAAAACATATCATAGGCATGTAAAAACATATTTTACCAGTTGATAGCCAAATATAAATATACAACCCTTTACCATTTCCAAAATACATATGCATGGCCAACCTTTTAACCATATATTCGGTCATAAAATTTATTCCTTAATAATTCAACCAATTTCACAATTTAAATCAAAACTAATTGCATCATTTATAACCGTACCTAAATGAACATCAAATAGTATACAAAACATATTCATTCGTTAACATCTCAAACCTTACTTTAACAACCAATATGCAAGATATCACATATACATAACTTAGCTTATGAAAGCATATGTATTATATCATAAACACATCTTTTACCAATTACCTCACTTAAGCAAAATTTTATAATCAACCACAAAAAAAATATACCACAAATCATACTTCCAAAATGAGCTATTTCCATGGCCGATTATATTTCATCATTAACATATCTCATTTTCGAATCATGTAATCAATATCACATACACATCACCCAAACACAAATCATACCTATCATATAACAAGCATAACAAAATAAACCAACCATGTCAAATATAACCATAATTTGATCAAACCTTGAAACCGAACTTAACAAAATAAACAAGCCATTGAATGATTAGAACTTGAACTAACCACCTTCTTTATACATAATTTTCCAAGAATTTCAAGGTACTTACCTCTTCCAAACCTCAAAATTCTAAGTTTAATCTATGGGATAAGTAGAGTTTGAACTAATCATCTCAAACATGCATAGATTTTCAAGAATCATTCAATACATACCTCATTCTAGCCATCTTCTAAGCCAAAAATCAAGGCAACCAAACTTTCTTCTCCCTCCCTTTAGGCTATGGCAATGGAGGACAAGGATCAACCAACTTTTGATTCAATTTTCTCTATGACCGAATGCACATACCTCAAATTTTTAGCTTGCTATCTTGCCGAAATCCTCAAAACATATTTCTTCTTCCTTTCATTTTTTTCGGTCAAGAAGAACAAAGAGGATGAAGCCTTTTTTTTTGTTTTCATCCTTTTCCCTTCCATTCTTTTATTACCATGCTCCTTATTTTATCATTCCTCCCATGAAACACCAACATAACATGTTATGACATGTTTTGCCCATCACACTTTGTCCACCCTATTTGTCATGGCTAGCCACTACTAATTAGGGGGGAAATTGACATGCAAGTCCACCCTTTTTATTACATGCACTAATAGATCCTTATGTTTTGACCTATCACATTTCAAAAGTGTCACACATAAGTCCTATTGACTAAATTCACATGCAATTTACTAAATCAAAGCTTAAAACTTTCACACATTCATATTCACATATAATAAACATAAAATATGACGGCTAATTATTTTTATGACTCGATTTTATGGTCCCGAAACCACTTTTTGACTAGGGTCAAATTAGGGGTGTCACAAGTTCAGTGATAGAATAATTATAAGTATGATCAGAGATTGAAAATGAGCTAATAAGAAAGTCAGAGTCAGTAAAGTATCGAACTGATATAAAGATTATTGGAATTATGCACTGTCCCAGTTAGAGAAGGAAATTCTCTTTGTTAAATCGAATTACTGAGGTGCAAGGTCGAGAAAAGTGTAAATCAAAATTTATTCAGAACTAACCTTCTTTAGTGAATGGTTTAATATGAAATTTGTAATGGCAGAACTAGTTGGGGAAATGATATTTGAAATGTGGACTATCTGAGTGTGACAGTTATGAATGGACAGATTTAGCAGTCTCTTTTGAGATGTTCTATGTGTTTACCCGTTCTCAGAAATATTTCTATGGCTATTGATCTTCTGAAGAAATTCTTATTATATGGGAATGTCTTCTAATTCTGGTGTTGGATGAAAGTATTGGTAGTCTAACTGGTTTATAATTTATATTGCTCTATTTCATCGGGTATTCTATTTCATTTCGTCTGATAAGAATTGATGAGAGAATACGTAAGATATTATGTTTCTGTTTCTTCTACTTGATGCTTCATCTGATATATATGTATGGGAAGATATATTGTTCTTGTTATATTTGATTCCAGTGGGATTAAATGATGTTTTCTTTTGGACTTTCTTTCTTTGAAGAATTATCGGGGTATTCTGTATTTTCTCTATGAGTTTGGTTTTCGATTCTCCGGTATAGTATCATATCTTCGATTTCTTTATCCTGGATCTCTTTATTCTGGATTTCTTTATTCTGGGTTTCTTTATCTTGGATTTCTTTATTCGGTTTCTTGTTATCTTTGTTCCATAATTTGTCAATTAAGACTCATGTTCGAAGTGCATTCTTCAGCTCGTGATTATCATGTCAAATATGACTATACTTCTAATTTGATCTTGGTAATGTGGTGATTTTAGTATTGGGATTTTTTTCTAATTTGTGTAAAGATTTGACATCAGTAAAGGCATAAGTGATAAAAGTGCGAGTTTCAGTCGATATGGTGAATTATTTATTTGAAAATTTTCAAGTGACAATTATGTCAGGATTATTTTTCTAAAGTCTGATAATAGAATTTCATTTTGTACAGATAAAAGAGTAAATAGTCTGAATGAGAAGTGTATATTTATTAGAAAGAGTTGGATATTAGTTAAAGTCACTACGAATGATAAGGTTTTCGTCTTGTGAAAGCTGAAAAGTTTATTACCTGTTGACAGAGTTCGGATAGATGAGAATATCGGTAACCGAAGCGTCTGAACTAGACTAGTCTACATTAAGCAAAGACTTCCTGACTTTCAGTAATGTACTGTTGTATGAATTGTGATGTGTTTCAAGACAGTGAGGTAATGTGATAGTTTAGAGCGTTCGATGTTACATAAAATCTGAGTTGTTAAAGAGGTTAAAACCGAGCATTGGGATCTATCAAAATTATCCTTGCCAGTGTTGATATTGGGATGGAAATGAGAAGGATTATTCTTGAGGCCATATCAGAATTATTTCCATGGCAGAAAGAGGAAAATGTGATGTATCCTATTGTTAAATGTTTGGCGAGATCTATAAATCATATCGGTATTGAATGAATTCCTACTCATCAGATTCATGGAATTTCAGGTCTTTTTGATTGTTGAATTTCTTCAAATTCTAGTCTCCATTAACCAAATTGAGATTTGGTTTTATGTCAAGATGACAAGGGAAACGGAGAAGGGTTGAAAATTTAAGAACAATTAAGAGATGAGTTCGTAAACTTTCAGAATATATGAGAAATTAATGAGATATATTGGAGGCACCGCCTGAGTGAAAGTTCTTCAGCACCAAATATGCAATTGAGGAATCTAAGTGAAGACCACTTTTCTGGTAAGATTTTCGGGGACGAAAATCCCTAAAGGGGGGGAGAGTTGTAATATCCTGATTTTGGGCCTAGTCGGAATAGTGGTTTTGTAACCACAAAATCCGAGATAGAAATAATTATTTTATGAATATTTTAAGGTCTATGATATGATTGCATGATTGTGTGAAAATTTCGTGAAGCAATTTTATGCATAAAGTGCTTAAATTGAAATTAGGGACTAAATCAAATAATTTGCAAAACTTGCATTCTGGAAGTTTCTAGTATGAAATTGTTTTGAAATATTAATTAGGAGGTCTTAAATAGCAATTTTACCAATTTATAAGTCTATGGACAAAAATTGGACATGGATGGAATTTTTGGAAAGTTTAGTAGTAAGGGCATTTTGGTCATTTAGGGGTAAAATGAATTAAAATACAAAATTAAAAGCCAATTTTGCTCATCTTCAACCCCATGGCCGAATATAGCAAGGAGAAACCATGGATAGGGTTTTTCAAGCTTCCAAGCTCGATTGTAAGTCCGTTCTAGCCTCGTTTTTAATGATTTTTACGTTTTTGAAGTCCCGGTAGCTCGATTAAGCTTATGCTAGCAATAATTCAACCTAGGGTTCATATTTGGAAAAATACCCATAGGTAAAATTTGTGTATTTTGGTGTTTTATGATAGAATAAGAGGTTTTAAATTATGTTAGACAACTTGTATTACTCGGTTTTAAGTGAAAACGAGCAAAAGGGCTTAATCGGTAAAAATACCTAATAGTCATAAGTACATGTTAGAGTGAGAATTTGATGTTACCATAGAAGGGAAAAATGATCAGCATGTCATAAAACATAAGAAAATAGGTTGAAGTTTAATTTACGAGCTTTGGGGCAAAAGTACAAATATGCGAAAGTTTAGGGGCAAAACTGTAATTTTTCCAAAATATGATTTTGGGTCAATTTCAATAATGTGAGTCCTAATTAGACTATATTTTAAATGATAGAGCAAGGAAAACTAAAATTCGGGCTAAAATGGGGAAAATACCAAGTTGTGGACGAAATGGTAAAAGTAGCCATTTTCGCATACGAGGTAAGTTCATTTGTAAATGTTGGCAACATAGTTATTATTTTAAGTATTTTAATGTTAAATGATATGATAATTATTATGAAATATTATACTGTGATAATAGTTTGATAATATGTCAAATTATGTGATATACTTGGAAAATGTGAAATACTACCGAGTATCGGTAACGGCATTCCGTAGAAGATGGTTGAGACACATGATTGGGAAAAAGGTCCCGTTGAACCTTAGGAATGGATTAGGATACAAGTGACATGTCACTAGGATATTTGGGCATCCGAACTCGTTGAGTTGAGCCCGAGTTCACTTATGGATGCAAATGTCCGAACTCGTTGAGTTGAGTCCGAGTTCGAGAGATGTAACTAGGCATCCGAGCTCGTTGAGTTGAGTACGAGTTCACTTATGGATACGAACGCCCGAGCTCGTTGAGTTGAGTCCGAGTTCACTTATGGGCGGGTTACATGGTAGCTTGGCTACATATGTGGCACTTATGTGCAAACTTTCCATGTATCTGAATTATATTCCGATGTGTTCAACGGGTAAAATTCTACTCAAATGGAGGAATACTCGAGATGAAAGGGACGTATTGGTAACTGTTGTGAAATGAATACTTTGAACAAGTATGTACTTAACCCTCGGGTTGAAAACTCGATATAACAACAATATGGTAAGATGATAAATGAAAATGAGATATGAATGTCTCGGTGATGATTATGCAAATGATGTTTTATATTTGCGTATATAGTTGTGTTGCTTGCTATTTGCATGTGAGCTTACTAAGCATTTATGCTTACTCCCTCCTTTTCATTCCTTGTAGTGTTGACAAGACAGCTTGAAAATCGGGAACGGTCGGAGGCACACTCACACTATCCGTATACCATCTTGGCATAATGGCTTGTATATTTTGAGTATGGCATGTATAGCATTATAATCATTTTGTATATATGGTCTTATGATATGGTTATTGAGTGGTATGGAAATGCTTGGTAATGATAAGCCATTGGAATGGCTAATCATGATCATATTTGGTGTTATGTACGCTAAATTTCTAGCTAATCCATGGAAACAAATTTACCATAAAATAGATTCAGACAACAATATTGATGTGAGTTTGAAAAATCATTAAAAATTGTAGAGATACAATTAGAGGATGAATAAAATATGGAATTGAATAATTATGAGTCTATTTTCATATGGATTGAACAAAATAGGTATATGAATTATATTTTATGAGATATTTGAATTTTTGTGAAACAGGGCCAGAGTGATTTCTGGATCCCCTGTTCTGAATTTAAAAATTTATCATAAATTTGACAAATATAATTAGAAGTCATTATTTATATGTAAAGATTCCTTATTGAGTCTAGTTTTAAGAGAAACAAACTTCATAGTCATTGACATTCTGTACAGAGAGATATCTGATTCGTAATACATAGAGGTCAGACCAGTCGAACCCTGAAACAGGGGAGACTTTAACTAATAAAATGTACTAATTTGCTCGACCAAAAATTCTACAAAACAATTAGTAAATATATAAATGAGTCTATTTTCAGGGAAAATTTACGGAATTCGATTTTGAGTTTCTTAACTCGAGATATGAATTTTTAAGCGACTGTGACGCAGATTGCTAGTTTAACTGGAAATTTTAAAAATAAATTGTTTGAGCTGTTTAAGTAATGAATTAAGTCTGTTAACACCTCGTGTTCGACTCCGGCGACGGTCTCGGGTACGGGGCGTTCCATTTGGTGGTATCAGAGCAGGTTTAGTCGGTTCTCGGACTAACTTAGCATGTGTAAAAGTTTAGCTATACATGCCACTGATCTGTGATAGTGTGATGTCTTCCGACGCGTATAAGTACCGTCTTATTTAGACAAGGTACTCTCCAATCGAGCTGCACCGACCATGTTCAATGTTATGTGAAGGTATTTGAGTGAAATTATGATTATGATAAGTCTCGGTTCAGAAAATTATGAATAAAAGTTTATGATACATATGTGATAAATATCCATATTAGCTTCATGCTCATATGATGTAGTGTATATGGCTTACTTGATAAGATGAACGGAATAAATAGAAAGTAGTAGAGGTATGAATAAAAGTCATAATATTATGATACGAATGAAAATGTCCTTGTCTTGATTTGGACGTCGAATGTTGATGAATGCTAATGATATATAATTTTTACGAGATAAAGGATTATAATGAAATGAACTTATCTATGTTAAATTGTTGGACTGAATTATATGATTGTAATGATATGTACATGATGATGCACGAAATGAAAGTTGTGATTGTGATGTAAATATCTATGTTTGTTTGGTCTTATATGATGTCATGAGCATGACTTAATTTAATTAAATGAATGGATAAGTAAAGCTATCTAGAAAACATAGAATGTATGCATAAGTTTATTGTCTAAATGGGACAATAGGAAAATTTGTGTAAGCCAACATGAATGTTGCATTGCCTGAATGAATGACATGATTTTGATGATGTTGCTATGATGATGGAAGTTGTGCCATATGTGTATGTATAAGAAAGTCGAGTCAGAGGTCCTACAACCCCTCCCCCTTACCGAAGTGGTCCTACAACCCCTCCCCTTACCGAAGTGGTACTTATAATGGAATTTCATGAGATTTGTATTGAATAAGTTTTCGGTTGAGAACCCAGAGAGTTCAGTGATAGAATAATTATAAGTATGATCAGAGATTGAAAATGAGCTAATAAGAAAGTCAGAGTTAGTAAAGTATCGAATTGATATAAAGATTATTGGAATTATGCACTGTCCCAGTTAGAGAAGGAAATTCTCTTTGGTAAATCGAATTACTCAGGTGCAAGGTCGAGAAAAGTGTAGATCAAGATTTATTCAGAACTGACCTTCTTTAGTGAATGGTTTAATATGAAATTTGTAATGGCAGAACTAGTTGGGGAAATGATATTTGAAATGTGGACTATCTGAGTGTGACAGTTATGACTGGACAGATTTAGTAGTCTCTTTTGAGATGTTCTATGTGTTTACCCGTTCTCAGAAATATTTCTATGGCTATTGATCTTCTGAAGAAATTCTTATTATATGGGAATGTCTTCTAATTCTTGTGTTGGATGAAAGCATTGGTAGTCTGACTGGTTTATAATTTATATTGCTCTATTTCATCGGGTATTCTGTTTCATTTCGTCTGATAAGAATTGATGAGAGAATACGTAAGATATTATGTTTCTGTTTCTTCTACTTGATGCTTCATCTGATATATATGTATGGGAAGATATATTGTTCTTGTTATATTTGATTCCAGTGGGATTAAATGATGTTTTCTTTTGGACTTTCTTTCTTTGAAGAATTATCGGGGTATTCTGTATTTTCTCTATGAGTTTGGTTTTCGGTTCTCCGGCATAGTATCATATCTTGGGTTTCTTTATCCTGGATCTCTTTATTCTGGATTTCTTTATTCTGGGTTTCTCTATCTTGGATTTCTTTATTCGGTTTTCTTGTTATCTTTGTTCCATAATTTGTCAATTAAGACTCATGTTCGAAGTGCGTTCTTCAGCTCGTGATAATCATGTCAAATATGACTATACTTCTAATTTGATCTTGGTAATGTGGTGATTTTAGTATTGGGATTTTTTTCAAATTTCTGTGTAAGGATTTGACATCAGTAAAGGCATAAGTGATAAAAGTGCGAGTTTCAGTCGGTATGGTGAATTATTTATTTGAAAGATTTCATGTGACAATTATGTCAGGATTATTTTTCTCAAGTCTAATAATATAATTTCATTTTGTACAGATAAAAGAGTAAATAGTCTGAATGAGAAGTGTATATTTATTAGAAAGAGTTGGATATTAGTTAAAGTCACTACGAATGATAAGGTTTTCGTCTTGTGAAAGCTGAAAAGTTTATTACCTGTTGACAGAGTTCGGATAGATGAGAATACCGGTAACCGAAGCGTCTGAACTAGACTAGTCTACATTGAGCTGAAAAGTTATGTATGCTAAATTGCTAGCTAATCCATGGAAACCATGAAATAGGTAAAATTTACCATAAAATAGATTTAGACAGCAACAGTGATGTGAGATTGAAAAATCATTAAAAATAATAAAGATACAATTACATGATGAATAAAATATTAAATTGAATAATTATGAGTCTATTTTCATATGGATTGAACGAAATTGGTATATGAATTATATTTTATGAGATATTTGAATTTTTGTGAAACAGGGCCAGAGTGATTTCTGGATCCCCTGTTCTGACTTTAAAAATTTATCATAAATTGTAAAAATATAATTAGAAGTAATTATTTATATGTACAGATTCCTTATTGAGTCTAGTTTTAATAGAAACAACTTCATAGTCATTGAAATTCTGTACAGATAGATATCTGATTCGTAATACACAGAGGTCAGAGCAGTCGAACCCTGAAATTGGGGAGACTTTAACTAATAAACTGTACTAATTGGATCAACCAAAAATTCTATAAAAAAATTATAAAATAGATAAATGAGTCTATTTTCAGGGAAAATTTACATAATTGGATTTCGAGTTTTGTAACTCAAGATATGATTTTTTAAGCGACTGTGACGCAGATTGCTAGTTTAACTGGAAATTTTAAAAATAAATTATTTGAGCTGTTTAAGTAATGAATTAAGTCTGTTAACACCTCGTGTTCGACTCTGGCGACGGTCTCGGGTATGGTCCGTTACACCGTGTCCTCCACCCGGCTAAGAAACACGACCGTGTCTCTTCCCGTGTGTTTACTACCATGCATACTAACCTAAAAATTTTAGGTGCAGGGGACAAAGGCCCATACAGCAAGCCCGTGGGGCTGACCGTGTGTCACACACGACCTTGACACATGCCCGTGTGTCTACCGGTGTGGGTCATTCTGAGACTATCTACAAAGCCTTTGGTCACCATCAAACATCCATACATGCTTATAAAGCTCAATGGTATTTAACATGACCTAAATATATTCTTAAACCATCTTGGAAAAGCCTATTGCATGTTAACCTCATCTCAATGGTCAGTACATGCTAGGTTATCATTTTTATTAAGGATTATCATATCACATTTCTCATTTTACCACTTAAGCCATTTTATAACCATGTACCATTTTATGACATATCCATTCTCAAGTTATTAGGCCACATTTCATATATCCATCCATGATACCAAATCAACACATCACATGAAACGCTTAAACTTAAGCATGCAAAATAAGTAGGGTTACAACCCACATCAATATGAGCTACATCTTATGGCCATATACAAAAGAATAAGTAAATCATTGTAAGCCATTTCATTGACTAGCCAAATGACACATATAGCAAAATGACTATAACCCTATACATGCCATTTTATCAAAATGAAAGTTTCCTTATACCAAGTGAGACAAGTTGATAGTGTAGACAATGCTCCAACTGTCTTCCGATCTTCACGAGCCCTCGAGCTCTATAAGACAGGGAAAAGAAAAGGGGTAAGCATTAACATGTTTAGTAAGTTCGTATAACAGAAAGTAAACTTACTGAACATTTAAATACACAGTCATTATATGCCATGTCATCCATCAATTATAATTACACTTTTTCCTAACACATACACTTAATCATCAAGGCAGTCTCAAATATACTAAAATACATAGATGAGCTTATCATATCAGGTACACATTCTAATTCATGTCTTCTCATGACACTTTCACATACATTTGTCCATTGAATCATTCATATCCTGATGGATATTTCATTGATCCATATTTAGTGGTTTCCCCTTTTTGGGTACCATCTCGAGTCTCAATTTATGCAATGGAGTTGCCAATCCAGGCTAATTTCTCATTATACCATGTACCATAAGGCTTTGTTGGATTGCCAGTCCAGGCTAAATTCTCAATATAACAGAGCATTTCTCTTAGAGTCAATTTGGGTGGCTAATCCAGTATTTATGTAGTCAATTAGGATTATCCATCCAGGCTGAATCGTTTTCATTATATTTACTCGAAAAGTTCATTTTAGGATTACTCGTCCGAGTTAAATCCTTCCTACACTAAGATAAATGGATTACCCTTTAGGGCTAAATCCTTTCTGCAACACATGCAAGATCTCATTTCTCGTGTAATATATCATATCCATTAGGGTACAATAATCCCAATGGATTTTTACCTTCTTCTAAACAATTTAGGGATTTAGAAAAATTTCATGTAATTTATCATTCATACATCACACAATCAATTCAACACAACAATTGATTCAATACATTTATACATATAACCGGTTGAGTTACACGAACTTACCTGATAGTCATTTCAGATTGGTATCTCGGTTATTCAAAAACTTTCGTTTTCCACGGTCGACCTCCTGAACTGGTTCCTCAGGGTCTATATCAGTGAAAATAGATTATCAATATCTCACATTGTTCATTTTTGGCCTAAAACTTATCCTAGGGAAAAATAACCATTTTGCCCCTAACGTTTCACACTTTTTACAATTTAGTCATAAGGCTTGTATAATGAAATGCATATAATTTCCTAGCTACCCAAGCCTAGCTGAATATTTTTCATACTTATGGTAGCCCACATTTTCCTTCATTTCACATTTTTCTACCCATCTTTACAACTTTTACAAATTGGTCCCTTAAGCCATATCCATGAAAAACCACTTAGTAAAAGTTGTTTACCATTCTTTGAACTCTCACATTCCTCCATAAATCATCAAAACACAAGCATCTCATGCATGGGTAAATTTCGAAACATGAACCCTAGCTTGAAATATGAGTAGAAATAGAGAGAGCATGTTACAAGGATCTTAAAAACACGAAGAACATTAAAAACGGGCTAGGGAGTACTTACTTTTGAGCTTGAAAATGTTGAAAACCCTAGCTATGGAGAGCATGCAATTTTTGGTAGCATGGAGAAAAAGATGGACATGATTTTGGCCTATTTTTCCCTTTTTATTAAGTTTATTACCAAACGACCAAAATGCCCTTCCTTACAAAACTTTCAAAATTTTTCGTGCAAGCCCATTTTTATCTAAAAACATAAAAATTGGGAAAATTACTCTTTAAGACCTTCTAGTTAAGAATCCAAAGAAATTTCATACAAATTACTTCTAGAACCCAAGTTTTGTAACTTATTCAATTTGGTCCCTTATTTCAAATTGGGCACCTTATACTTAGAGTTTCTTCATGAAA
This sequence comes from Gossypium hirsutum, assembly GCF_007990345.1. Classification (NCBI taxonomy): domain Eukaryota; kingdom Viridiplantae; phylum Streptophyta; class Magnoliopsida; order Malvales; family Malvaceae; genus Gossypium; species Gossypium hirsutum. Next base: position 59,672,076 of record NC_053431.1, read on the forward strand.
CTTTAACAGATGCTTATTTTCATATCCTAAACCTCATAATAATCATAAAATAAATATTTTAATGTCATATTTGTGGTCCCAAAACCACTATTCTGACTAAGCCTAATTTTGGGATGTTATAGCTGAAACCGCATGAGAAGAATTATCCGACGCAGGATTTGGAATTGGCTACCATTGTGTTTGCATTGAAGATTTGGACACATCATTTGTTTAGTGAGAAGTGCCGTGTGTGTACTGATCATAAAAGTCTAAAGTACTTAATGACTCAAATGGATTTGAACCTACGACAGTGGAGATGGCTGGAGTTGATAAAAGATTATGAGCTAGTGATTGATTACCACCTAGTGAAGGTGAATGTGGTCGTCGATGCCTTGAGTAAGAAATCTTTGTTTGCATCGAGGGCTATGAACACTCAGTTGGCCTTATCAGATGATGGTTCGATTCTAGCTGAGTTAAGACTAGACCAATATTTCTCTAAGAGACTTATGAAGCTCATCAAAGTGACAGTCATTTGCAAGCCAAAAGAGTCCAATGTGAATCGAGTACAGTATCAAATTTTTGGATTAGTTTCGATGGTTGCTTGATGTTCTGAGATAGGATTTTTATTCCTAAGAATACCAAGTTGATTCAGAAGATTTTTCTTAAGGCCCATAGTGGTCATTTTTCTATGCATCCTGGTAGTACAAAAAGGTACAATGACTTGAAGAAATTATATTGGTGGCCAAGTATGATGTAACACCCCGAACTCGAGACCGTCACCGGAGTCGAACACGAGGTGTTAGCAGACTTTAACCACTTATAAAAAAAAATTTCCCAGACACTGCCAATCTGCGTACTAGTCGCTTTAAAAATCATATCTTGAGTTTCACAACTTGAAAATCAGTTTCGTAATTTTTCCCTGAAACTAGACTCATACTTCCATCTACATATGTTTTTCTAGAATTTTTGGTCAGGCCAATTAGTACAGTTTATTAGTTAAAGTCTCCCATGTTACAGGGATCGACTACACTGACCTTTGCGCATTACGACTTGGATTCTCCCTGCACAGGGCTTCAATACTGATGCCGTTTCTTTCTATAGAAACTAGACTCAGAGAGGAATCCATACATATATGAAATGACTACTAATTATCTCTGGTTCATTTATAATGAATTTCCAAAGCCGGAACAGGGAATGCAGAAACCGTTCTGACCCTTTCTCACGAGAACCTGAATATCTCTTAACATACTGTCCATATGATCATTTCGTTACTTTCCTATGAAAATAGATTCATCAAGGTTCGTTTACATAATTTATTCACTATTTAATTCCAATCCTACTATTTTTAGTGATTTTCGAAATCTACATCACTGCTGCTGCCAGCATCTGCCTTTAAGGTAGACTTTACCTATTTCATAGTTTCCATGATTCAACTAGCCCTTTTAGCATAAATAGCACAAATCATGATAGCGATTAACCATTCCATACCAAATGATTATAACATTATGCTCAAACATAAATAAGCCATTTTCGCATGGCTATATACATTAACCAAAATATTCTTCCGCCACTAGTCTATTTTATACATGCCATAAGACAATCCGAAACATAGCAGTACCAAACAGTGGATAGTGATAGTGTGACTAGTTGCTGACGATCCTCGAGCCTGTAGCTTCGCAATGAGATCTATAAAACAGAGGAAATAGAGTAAACGGAGTAAGCATTACAATGCTTAGTAAGTTTTAAGCAGTGTCAACAGATAACAATCAAATTATAACATAGTTGTTCGTATTTTTATTTCACTCTTCCTTCGGGCATACCATCCCTTTACCGAATCTGCACATCTCATCATATACAATAGGCAGATAAACTTTCACATAAAAGTGAGCTCATGTGACATAGATATATCGTATGATTTCAAATCACCTCTCACACTGATCCGATGTCACATAATCATAGGAATAGTCTCATAGATTGCTTTCGTATGCATCACATAACTACCTTATGATTTAGTGCAAATCAAGCTCACATATAAACTTGAAGTACATACCTGTTTAACCTTTCGCATTGAATATATTTATAAGCAATTCTTATTACGAAGTCTTACCCGGACATAATCTCCACACGAAGTTATCGGGTCTTACCCGGACAAAATCCCCACACGTAGTCATCGGGTCTTTAGAGCTCGGATATAGTACAAGCACGAAGCTTAAGGACATTAATCAGTGATAATATTCTCGCATAAAGCCTACGGGGTTTTAACCCGGATATAGTACTGACACAAATGCCTTTCGGGACTTATCACATTTATGCACTTTCACATCCATTACGTTGGCCACTCGGCCCTGTCACATATATACACTTTCACATTCATCACATCGGCCATTAGGCCTTATCACATATATACACTTTCACATTCATCACATCGGCCATTAGGCCTTATTACATATATACACTTTCACATTCATCACATCGGCTATTAGGACTTATCACACATATACACTTTCACATTCATCACGTCGGCTATTAGGCCTTATCACACATATACACTTTCACATTCATCACGTCGGCTATTAGGCCTTATCACACATATACACTTTCACATTCATCACATCGGCTATTAGGCCTTATTACATATATTCATACACTTTCACATTCATCACATCGGCTATTAGGCCTTATCACACATATACACTTTCACATTCATCACATCGGCTATTAGGCCTTATTACATATATACATATACTTTCACATTCATCACATCGGCCATTAGGCCTTATCACATATATACATACACTTTCACATTCATCACATCGGCCATTAGGCCTTATCGCCATTAGGCCTTATCACATATACATACACTTTCACATTCATCACATCGGCCATTAGGCCTTATTACATATATACACTTTCACATTCATCACATCGGCTATTAGGCCTTATCACACATATACACTCTCTTGGCTGAATCTACATCTATCATTTTCCAATATCACAATTTAGAATTCACGTATGGGTTTAATCGATAGCTTATGAGCAACTAGAACAAGTTTATCAAGGTTTACAACACAATCTCAAATTCAGCACAAGCTGTTTTTCCTGAGCAATAGTCACTAAATCATTTATAACTGGAGCTACAAAACTCCAAATCACTTTCCGTTAATTTTTCCTGAATATAGACTCGTATATCTTCCATCCATAAAATTTCCAGAATTTTAGGTTTGGCCAATCAATACCAGATATTTCTTAAAGTTTCCCCTGTTCCACTGTTTGACTAATCTGACCACTCTTCACTACGAATCAAATTTCTCATTTTACAGAATTCAAAATGTGTTGTATTTGATTTTATTTGAAGCTAGACTCATTAATGAGTCTAAGCATATAAATTTTATCTTATAACCATTTTTGTACAATTTTTAATGATTTTATAAAAACAGAATAGGGGATTTCGGAGTCATTCTGACACCGTCTCACACAACTTTAAATATCTCATTATCGGAAATTCCTTTGCTTACACGGTTTCTTTTATAAGAAACTAGACTCATTAAGCTTTAATTTCATGTCTCATTCAGCCTCTAATTCAAGTCCATAAATTTATGGTGATTTTCTAAAGTCACGTTACTGCTGCTGTCCGAAGCAGACTATTTCAAATTACCTTTAAATTCCCAAGCTCAAACACTTAAGAACTTACCATTTGAGCTTAGAACATATCATGGCCACATCATATCTTATTAAATCAGCTCATCATGTCCTATTATAATTGAATTTACTCAACGTTTAAACACTTAAAACTTACCTCGGAAGTTGCCGAACGATTACGACGGCTCTTCGATCACTTTTTTCCTTTCCCTTATCCAACTTTGATCCTCTAGGCTCTTGAGCTAAATCAAACAAATTTACTTCATGATACATTCGGCCTTGGCAACAATTTCATTAGAAATCCTTATTAGCCACTTCATCAATCAATTATATCATCTACTTAATATTTCATAACTTATCATGCTAGCTGAATATTATTTATTCAAGTTCATCATCTTCATATTCGGCATTAGCATCAATATAATAGCCCATTTCTTCCCACTTTGAATTTATGCATCCATTTAATCATAGTTTGTTTAAGCACTCATACAACAAGATTCATCCAATTTAACAAGAAACAAAAACTTTATTCCTCCATAGCTACAATGGTCGAAAGATCTAGACATCTCAATACCGAAATTTCTAACATGGGTTGCCTAAAGAATTTGGCAAGGAGTTCAAATTTATCTAGCATTTCAAGTAATTTAACACATCCATATAGCTAACATGCTAGTAGTATCAAGGCATCAACTAAAATTTTGAAGCCTCTTAGCCGAATCCTAACTCTCCAACAACTCTAATTTCATCCATGAGATAAATAGAAGTAGGCTAACCCTCCAAAGGATGTGTAAACCTCCAAAAGCAACATTGAACATACCTTAATCTCAAGAACCACCTTGGCCGAACTTCCCCTCTTCTTCTTCCTTCCATTCGGCCATGTTGAACAACAAAGGAAGAATTTTGTTTTTCCTCCCCTTTCTCTAGTCACGACAATGGGGAGTAAGGGGAGACAACTTTGGTTTCTCCTCCCACTCCCCTCATATTTTATTATTCTTCCCACACATATTAGCATAAAATGTCTTTAATATGTTTTTTTTAATACTTATTTCCTATTATAAAACCATGTAGTCATTATAATATTAATACAAAATGCATATGCTTTGTATCCCATACCCTCATGGCTGGCCACTTCCTCTAAAGTGGGGAATTTGACATGCAAACCCATCATTTCACAACATGCATTATTAGGCCACTTTACATTTGCCTAGCACATTTCCAAATTTTCTCACATAAGTCCTATTTGATAAAATTCACTTACCATTAACAAAATTCAAACATGAAATTTTCACACATGCATATGTACATATAATGAGCATCAACTATGACGGTTAATTATCTTTATGACTCGGTTTAGTGGTCCTGAAACCACTTTCCGACTAGGGTCACTTTAGGGGTGTCACAACTCTCCCCCCCTTAAGAAATTTTCGTCCCCGAAAATTTCTACCGATGCATAGTTTAGGATAACGTCCTCTTATTGAATTATATCCACAAAGACATTAGCTCATTGATAGCAATTGTAATTCATTATTGATTTCGCATCGGTCTATAAAATCATTTTCTTATCTTAAAACAAATACATAAACATTTCTACAAGTATGCACAAATATCTCATTTTCTTGATTTCATAAGCAATAATCACTTAACTTAATTCACAAATGCATTTCAAACACATATTAACATGTATAATTCACATCATCAACCCACATATTTGTAACCCACATTTTCATTCATGAATAAGCTGTAACCTAACCGAAAGTACACATATACTCAAACATCCCAATAAATATCCTTTATAACTTTATCACATCTCAATATTCAACTTAACTCATTTCCAAAAGAAAAGTCAACTTCCACGTACCTGAACATTTAGTTCATTTAGCACATTCAATCATAGTTAACGTTACCCGTATACAGTCGAATAGGCATAAAGCCTAATATAATACACTGGCATGAGATTTATTCTAGCACATAACTCGTATATCAAAAATTATCAACATTCATCAAAAATTCTTTCAAACTTTCGAATGTCGAAACTTAATCAAAATAATTTCTTAAACAAGATTAACAAAATAGTGTCCGTTCAGCAATAGTACATATAGCTCTTACAATGCCATATCCTAGATATGGTCTTACATATACTCACATATCGAGCCGATGCCATGTCCCAGACATGGTCTTACACACTATCTCAAATCAATGCCTTCGTCCCAAACGAGGTCTTACATGAATTCCACTTCACACACTTAGTGCCCACTGACCGATCTCGCACTCATAGTGCTCGGTTAAAGGAATTCGCACACACACAGTGCCTCTAATCATTCACACACATAGTGCTCTTATTCATTCGTTATTACACATTGAAATGACTTAACCAAGTCTATAAACATCATGTATGAACCCTTTTAAACATATCATCTCATTTAAATTTGAATTCGTATAGTAATGAATACTTAAACTTTGCTCAAATTACCGGCACGAAGCCCACTAGGCACGAAGGCCCGAATACACGTCACCAGCATGATTGCTCTTCGGGACCTAGCCCGGACATAACACCAGCATGAATGCTCTTCGGGGTTTAGCACGGATATATCACTAGCACGAATGCTCTTCGGAACTTATCCCGGATACATCACTAGCATGAATGCTCTTCGGGACTTAGCCCGGATACATCACTAGCATGAATGCTCTTCGGGACTTAGCCCGGATTTAGTAACTCGCACCAATGCCTTCGGGTCTTAGTCCGGATATGGTCACTTAGCACAAAGCCTTCGGGACTTAGCCCGGACATCATTCAAATAACCATGCACATTTAACAACAAATCATGGCACATTCGTATTTCATTTTCGTTAGCAAAACTCAAACACAAGACACTTATCATTCTTGCAATTTCGGCTGAATAGCCACACACAAAGAGCATGATTTTGATTTGCTTAAAACATGATCTAATCAAATCATAATTTAAGCTCTATTACTCAAGAACTTACCCCTTTCCGCTGTCCGAAATCGACTCGGTAAGGTCGCACCCTTAATATAAATAATTGATAGAAAATATGTATATATATAGTGGGTTCGCACACATAGTGCTTAATAATCAACCACGCACACTTAGTGCCATGTACTTTAAACTCGCACACTTAGTGCTATGCATTTCAAGCCCGCACACTTAGTGCCAATCTCACAACCGTGAACACTTATTGCCCGCACACTTAGTGCCAATCTCACAACCGTGAACACTTATTGCCCGCACACTTAGTGCTGAAAACCAACCACTCTATACGCTTCACTGCCTTTTTACATTCGACAATTTCATCTCTACATACATATACACATATAGCAATACACATTAGTATATCATTTACATTACTTGAATACAAACACAACATGCTTATCGACCATTCAACTTCCAGTTCCATAGCCACATACAAAAATCACATTTATAGTCATAACACTCCTTCAAAATTGCATCACTTATACCCTTATAATTCAATCCAAATCGAAATTCAAATACGAGTACATGATACGTACCTGATCAACTTAATAATTAGGCATATCTAAATGAAGTTCTATCGCAAATTCTCATAGTCAGAAGCTTGCTACAGCTCGATCGGGATCAAGATTCATTACAATACAGCAAACACATTTAATAGCCAAAAAAAATCATCACACTATCATTTTATCACTTTATGGCATGTATAAATAGACTCACGCGTGCTACGTTAGTCCTAGAATCGACTAAACCGTAGCTCTGATACCAATCAAATGTAACACCCCGAACCCGAGACCGTCACCGGAGTCGAACACGAGGTGTTAGCAGACTTTAACCACTTATAAAAAAATTTCCCAGACACTGCCAATCTGCGTACTAGTCTCTTTAAAATCATATCTTGTGTTTCACAACTTGAAAATCAGTTTCGTAATTTTTCCCTGAAACTAGACTCATATTCCCATCGACATATTTTTTTCTAGAATTTTTGGTCAGGCCAATTAGTACAGTTTATTAGTCAAATTCTCCCATGTTACAGGGATCGACTACACTGACCTTTGCGCATTACGACTTGGATATCTCCCTGCACAGGGCATCAATACTGATGCCGTTTGTTTCTATAGAAACTAGACTCGGAGAGGAATCCATACATATATGGCATGACTCCTAATTATCTCTGGTTAATTTATAATGAATTTCCAAAGTCGGAACAGGGAATCCAGAAACCGTTCTGGCCCTTTCTCACGAGAACCTGAATATCTCTTAACATACTGTCCATATGATCATTTCGTTACTTTCCTATGAAAATAGATTCATCAAGGTTCGTTTACATAATTTATTCATTATTTAATTCCAATCCTACTATTTTTAGTGATTTTCCAAATCTACATCACTGCTGCTGCCAGCATCTGCCTTTAAGGTAGACTTTACCAATTTCATAGTTTCCATGATTCAACTAGCCCTTTTAGCATAAATAGCACAAATCATGATAGCGATTAACCATTCCATACCAAATGATTATAACATTATGCTCAAACATATATAAGCCATTTTCGCATGGCTATATACATTAACCAAATATTCTTCCGCCACTAGTCTATTTATACATGCCATAAGACAATCCGAAACATAGCAGTACCAAACAGTGGATAGTGATAGTGTGATAGTGCTGACGATCCCCGAGCCTGTAGCTTCGCAATGAGATCTATAAACAGAGGAACAGAGTAAATGGAGTAAGCATTACAATGCTTAGTAAGTTTTAAGCAGTGTCAACAGATAACAATCAAATTATAACATAGTTGTTCGTATTTTTATTTCACCTTCCTTCGGCATACATCCCAGAATCTTCCAATACAT